>NC_142674.1:25400254-25517754 GCF_964200805.1 Pocillopora damicornis | reverse complement strand
TCCCCACAGACTGTTCAATCAGGATTTTATGCAAGATTTTATGCAAACTTAGGCATTGACAGGTGTTTTTGTTACAGTATTTTAGCTAAAGTAATCGATTAGTGGTGGTGGATCAAGGCCAAAGTAGTCAGCAGTCGTATTGCGGTAAAGACATGTTAAAGCATTCCGCAAAAGTGCACAAACAATGTACATTTTTCCTACATGACTAAGGCCAATTTTGAGATTTTTTTTGTAGTCGAGAAACTTGAAATAATTTATAAGGTCTCCAAACAACCATTCTACACTTGTACGTACAGAACTCATAGATGCATTAAACTCTTCCATTTGTCTTGTTAACACCCCATGTCTGAAGGGGCACTGCAGATGGGTACGTAGAGCATATGCCAGATCCCCGTAGATACACATCTCTTGTCCAGCAGGAGAAAAGGCGAACTGTGCCAGGTCAACATAAAGGCCAGATGTGTCCAGCATTCTTGCATCATGCATTCGTCCCTCTGAACAAGGGCAAAAAAAATAATTTTTGAACCACAATCAGTTACACATTGGCTGGCTGACAAACTGTTACCTATGTAAACCATTGATTAGCTTAGTAAGTGAGTAGGCCAAAAACAACATAGGATTGGCTGGCTATTATTCTTGCAGTCCAGGTACTTATGGCCTGTAAGTCAGAGTTTAGAATTTATTGGTCTGGTGACAGGAAAACTAGTTCCTCTAATAAAAATTGGGAGTGGGAGCTACTGAAAATACCTCTGATTTGAGAGACCGGGAGGAAGTCATCAAGAAACGTTAGCTTAACCTTTTGAGAAAAGAAATCAATCTAACTTTTAACTTCACATAAGTGATAAAAATGTATATCCAATTGAAAACAGCTACGGCACTATCCCACTATAAAAAATGAATGAATATACCGTTACCTACTGGTCCAAACAGATTGCCAATCAATCCATTTGGTAGGGCCAAGGATTGAAATTTAAGAGCGTGAACACGCTTGAGGCCATTATAAACAGCTCTTTGATTGACTCCTGGTTTTGATATGGGACGAACTGTTCCATCAACAAAGCCGAAACAGTTGTCCAAGGCGGCACCTCTGTCATGAATTGCTACAGAGTAAGTTTGCAGTAGGTTAGGAGACATAATGAGATGATTCCATTCGGTAATCCTGTGGCCACGAGCATTGTACATCCATTCAGTAACTTCGTTGCTAATCATGCTGAGCTCGGGTACTGATCGACCAAAAGTAGAAATCATATCAGACAACCTACATGGATAGCTAAAACGCTTTAGTATAACACAAAGTCCTTCTGTTGAATCACAAACGGTACCATTCGGGCATGTGAAGGTATCAGGCATCTGTAAAACATCCACCAACAATGAGATGTCATTCTTTTCAAATCTGAAGTCTGCCTTACACTCTGCGGGGTCTTTGTTTTCGAGGGAAAATTTTTCATAATCCCAGTGGCGAAACGGAAGGTTTTTGGGAGTGAATTCTTCATACAGCACCGCAAATTCTTCGTCATCTATTAGCTTTTCTTCCAGAGAAAGGAGCAAAGCTTCCTGTAAAGTCTTAAATGAGTTTTGAGTCATTCTTATAGGGAAAGGCAAAAAGCGTTTTCACTGTTTTCCAGACCAAAACTATTAGTCCAAATGATCGCGTTGTTGATCTTAACTACATATTTCCCGCGCTTAGAACGCGGTGCTCGCCCCAGCCCCACCCTCGGTCCTCACGTTTTCCAGACCACCGCGTTCTCAGTTCTTAAAGTCCCTGGTATTTCTGAACACAGGTGACGGAGGTTTCCATAATCTCTGAACAGAGTGGATTTTTCGTGTTTTTCAAAAGCGTCGGCTCATCGTCTTCGCATCGACTAAAAGAAGTGGAGTTTTTCACGTGCAAGGTCGTGACACTAGTTGATCTCCTTTTGAAGTCTTTTATTTTCAGTTTTATTAGCAGAGACGTTTGGACGCAAGGAGACGATTCGAATATGCCAAGTTTGCTCAAGATAATGTTCAAGATAACAAACCGTAACACAGTTCCTCAGACATCAAATTTACTCCTTAAAAATTTCTCTTCAGGGCTTGACCCTTTACATGCTAACATCAGTATGCATATTCTCCTTACTGTTCTGTATGTAATCCCTAAGGTGCTGACAAAGAGAATTTGTTTAAAAATCAAGAGCTTCTTATTTGGTGATCATTTTCTTTATTCTCGTGATCCTAATGTTTGATTCAAGGAGTAATATTGCAGAGAGAAATTAGACGCTGGTCGCTCTTAGAAGTCAAACGGTTTGAACCTCTTGTTTGTGTCGTTTGCATTTGGCTGATTCTTAGTAAAATGGAAATTATGATTTTTTTTTCTACCCGTAATAATTATCCTTACTAAGTTTAAAAAAAAAGTAGTGGCTTTTATGAGGTCATGTAAACGTAGTTCCTAAGTTTTTACTTTTTCTCCTCAGCCCGATGGCAAGTCTGTTTTACTTGGAACACAAATAGGCGAGTTGAAGGAATACAACTTAATAACTGGACAGGTACAAAACTCAATTTACACCTTTTGATTTCAAGTCAAACGCCAAATTTTTCTTGAAATAGCTATATGTGTATGAATTAGTTGTTGATTGTGACAAGTTAAGTTGTCAATTGTATCATACCTATTCCTTCTTTTTTTTTTTTTGGTTCTTTTTTGGATTTAAACCGTTCAGTGTATGATTTTCATGTTCATTTTTATTTTACGTATTTATTTTTAAAAAATGATCTTTTGCAGGAAGAGGCGACTTATCCCTGTAGCGCAGACAGAGCAATTTCCATGTGCCAATGTTCAAAAGTAAGAGTACAACATGGAAGTTTCCCTCCTCATATAGTTAAAAATACCTTTCTTTCTACTTCGAACAGGTCGAAAGTTTCATTAATGTTTTTCACGTTTTTTGGGGGGCGCACCCACCCCTCCCTTCCCCAACAGTCAAATGGTAACAAGTTATGTTCGATGTTCGATTTCGTTCCACATCCACACAAATAATAATAATAATAATAATAATAATAATAATTTATTTACTTCTATAGCGCCCTTTAACATTTGAATGATCAAAGGCGCTTTACAATTAGTGTCTCCCACCCATCCCACCCCAGGGGAGGACATCCACCACACAGTAATCTCGTGCGTGGGAAATTAACGTCTCCTACCCTGCAGGAGACGGGGCCTACGGTTTTACGTCCTATCCGAGAAGACGAAGCAATGTGAGTGAAGCGTCTTGCTTAAGGACACAACGTCATGCCCCAGCCAGGACTTGAACCCGGGCCGTCGGACCCAGAGTCCAGCACACTGACCACTGGACTACTCACGCCTCACAAACAAGGCAGCTCCTCTATTGCTTTTAAATTACTTAACGTTCCGTCAAATTCAGTCTTCTTGTTAACTGTTTAGTTTCCATATCTTTCACTGAAACCAATCAACCCTCTTTATTCATCAGTTTTGCAGCGCGTTTCGCAACGTTATGAACCTTTCTAAGGCTTATGTGACCCTTTCAGGTTGTGTTCACGAATTCATTTATCACTGAAATTGTCTTTCTGTACTTCATTCTTCAATTTTTAGGACCGCGAACTTTTATTGACGTCATCTTCGTCTGCTTTGCCTCCCTGTGCTCTTTGGTCATTTGGAGATGTTTTCGAAATGAAGTAAGTCTTTGAACTTGAAAACCTGTTTGATTGGTACCACTAGTGCATCTGATAGGCACGTCCTTGTTTGTGTCTCTGCTTGGTTTATTTGTATCTCACCTTTAACAAACTACAATGTTTGTCGCAGAAACATAAAACAGACACATACTTTACTATGTTTTACCATTAATTTTTATTGATTTGAGGATCGCTGAAATACAAAAAAAAGTTTTACATTGTTCTTTCAGAGCTACAACTTTTACAGAAGACACTTAGACAAACTAATTTCATAAATTACAGCAGACGAGCAATGACTCCAACTTAATTCACCTGCGGCAATCAACGCTCAAGATAAAACAAGCAAAATGGGAAATAATTTAGGTGTATATCATGGCTCGTATTCTATAATCGGATTGGTGTTAATGACACGGTGACAGTTGGCGAGCTGTAATGTTTCGTCGTTACATTCATCTCTCTATTTGATAAAAAGTGCTATTTACTTTATAATTTTATTTGTTTCTCTTTGGCTCAGACATCCATTTAGCGAGGACACTTGGGTAAAGTTTAGTAATTTATCAGAAGACAGAATTATTTGCACACAAGACGCTACTGCGCATGTGAGTTTAAGACATGTGATGCATTTTCAATTCCAAATACATCGCGAGTAGCCTCAGTTTGACAAATTGTCGCTGTTCATTTAGGACATTTACAAAAGGAAAATAGATCAAAGAAATTGCTAGTGCGTGAACACGGGACAGCAAGGATGATAGAATCGCTAATTTCGCCCAAGTTTGTGTGAGATCGTTTTTTGTCTCGAATACACGGACTTTCAAGAGGAATTTTTTGCCCAGACTTCATGGCCAAGATCAGCTCTCTGCGCCTCAGTTTACTTGTTCTGGGGCCTCTTGGCTGTGTTTGATAATTTTTTGATTTGTTATTTTGATATGCTTCACAAATAACTTTGGTTTTTCTTTCACGTCACTCAGTTGAAATGCGTCTTTTGAAACATTAGTCAAACTTTAAGGCGCCGAACTCGAGATTTATTTGTTTTTTATTTAATTCGGGTTTTTTTTTCTTTTTTTGTCGTTTATTGCTTGTGGTGCTTCTGTGCCAAAACCCCCTTTTTCTTTCTCGATAACAACTAGCATTAGAATGCAGTTAGAGTGTGATGATATTATTCACTAGATTATATTCAACCATCAGATTTACAACACTGCGACAGGTCAGCGGGTACTAACTCTGCACAATTCCAACAACACTAACAACTACTCAAAGAGCCTCGCCTCCTTTAATCCCACGGACGACCTGGTACTAAACGACGGTGTATTATGGGATGTCAAAGGCAAACGGGTTATACACAAGTTTGACAAGTTTGACAAGTTTGACAAGTTTAACAACTTTGTCAGCGGCGTTTTTCATCCCTCCGGGCTGGAGATTATCATCAATTCAGAGATTGTATCCTTTTTTTCGTTTTTAAAGAACGAGCCAATGCTATACTGTAAAGCAGTGAGTCCAGATTCACGAAAATAAGGGAACACAACGTCGGCCTTTCACGGATCTCGAAAAATCACTCTACCTCCTTCTTCTTACTTTGACAGTGAATTGGGAGAGAGATAGATATCAAGGACTATTATTTCATAAGAAAACTTTATTGTTTCCTCATCTTGAGCGTTTTCATGAAGCAATATACAGTCATCTCACTGATCCACGGAGTATAAACTTATGTCTGAATATCCTTGGTGATTTGCTGGCCAATTTACATCATCAACCTAGTCGATAAAACCAAACTATCTTATTTCCCCGCCCTCACAACTGACGAAGCACTACTGTTTCTTGTGACACTAACCCCTTAGAATGTCCAAAGCAACTCATCTCAAATAAACCGTGTGCCTTTTGCTTTGCCAATAATCCTTGACGCTAAAAACAGTGGCATCTTCGCTCTTTCCATTTACTGGACACATGTCCTTCACTAGATCAATGTCACGTAATCTTCAATAACAGTGGTGACGTCATGTATGGGGGTAATTTCATGTTTACTTGTTTACACACTTCTCAAATTTGTTGATACTTTATTAATTTTTCACGAAGGAAACCAGACCCAACATTGAGGTTTTAGTGCGTCCAAGTCGTGAGCTTTTAGTTGCGATCTTTATGTCATCTCGATATTCAAATTCAAATTGAGAGCACAGAATACTCACCCGGGATTATGGTTCCATAGGTTTTTAGCAGTTTATAGACATCCAAAATTGCGTAAGGAAATTTTTCAACTTTTCATCAATTATTTAGCAACTTTTGCGGTGTTTGGAAAAGTGAAAGAGCTCTAGCTCTTTTATTCCACTCACAACCCTAAAACTTCCGGCTCCAGTCTTTCGAAGGTTGGATAGCGCTATCCATTAGATAAAACTCTATCCGTCGGATAGCGTTATCCGCCTTTTACATAACTGGGCCCTCAGGGAAAAGTCCCTCAGAGCCTCTGATGTCTCAAAAAAAATGAAAAAAAAAATGAATTCTGGACTGAAGGGAGCGGTATTTGTTCTTCCGTATTTTATAGTAAAACATCTTTCGGATCCTTTGGAAATACCGCTAGCTTCCAGGCTCCTTGGACAGTACGAGACCTCGTTCAGGACTTTTGACGCAACAGGTTATCAACCAATAGGTGAGCAGGAGGGCTTGCTACAAATTTTAATAGAAATTTTGTTTGGCGCTCGTTATCAGTTAATTTGAAACATCTTGACGTTTACCAAATGAGTGAGAAAATGATGTTGGAAATTTCAATTGCTTTCAAACAGCTACAATCGACGTTAAGAAGACAATATTTGATTTGTGTACCGATATAACAGACAGCTTTGTAGCCGTTATTGAGGTAAGCTTAAAAATCGGAAACCTCTGCCTTGTTTTGTTTTCCTCCCTTCCATCCTTCTTCTTTCATTCCCATCCTCTTCCTCTCCCGCTCCTGCTTAACTTCCTCTCTTCTCTTTTTTTCTCCCTCTTCTCCGACACTTCTTCAGAGGTAAGAGGATTCTTGTGATTTCTATGAAACATTAAATTCAATTTATCTTGATCGTAAGACCTGAGCCGATTGGTGCGGTTTAGCTCTACTTGTCAATCACTAGCCAAACTGCTTCATGATTATCTTGCGGGAAAAACAAAAGAGGGTGAACTTTTTCGAAGGCGTAGTTGACAATTCCGATTTCATTCACGAGGAAGCTGCCTAGAAAAACCGAATTTTTTTAGAGCAGGAAGCGGCTGTAGACAGATTGAGGGAATCTCTCAAGTGTTCATCAGAACATGGAGTGTCTCGCGCATTACGAGGGTAGCAAAAAGTCTTAATTTCCACACTGGTCACTGGAAAAGATCTGCTGGCAGTGTTACCCACTGGTTTTGTTAGGAAAAGCTTTCTATTTCAGATGCTGGTTAGCTTTAAAACTAATTATAAAACAAACCTTCGAGTGCAGAAGTGTGTCTGCTTCAAAGTACCGTTTACGATCAAATGGAAGAAACATCGTCAAAGTGATGAACGGAAGCTACACTCAAAGAACATAAGATGCAGCGAATTTCAGCTCATATCTGTGTCCTCGGAAAAGGTTATGTCGAAGCCATTTGTCTCTGCGCTGAAAAAAAACTGCCTCACAGTTTCACTCATCCGCTCTACGCTTTTTTTTTTCTTTTTTTTTTCTTTTTCTTGTGGTTACGGTTACTTGCTCAATTCCAAGAATGCGGCGAGGCACAATTAGTCATGGGGTGTTTCGCTTTTTAACAGCCTCTTCGAGCAAGCGTCTTTTCGCCTTTCACTGCCCCCTCCTTCTGTTATGATATGCAAAAAAAACCTTCCGGACATCAACGTTTGCTTTTTCTTTCTTATGTAACTCTCAACTGTTATGTAATCACTTCGGACTACTCACGTGTCAGTTCTCGGGTTACACGAAGAAAAACATATTTCATAATAAGAGAGTCGCTATCGCGTTGTTGTTGTTTCGTTAGCTCTAAAGGTAACCTGCCTCTCAAGTGATTAAAGTTTGTGTTCAAAGAAGCTTACTGGACTCAGACTCACTATCTTGCTCTCTCGCGTCTTAAAGGACAAAACTCCTTCCACTTTCCAATCAAACTCTAAGTTAAACATGGCCGGTGAAATAATCGATCGCGAACTTCTTAACGTTAACTCGCCCTAATATAACGCCTGCACTGCAAGCTCAGGAGCCAGCAGTAATCCCAGCTACCTCATGCCACGACAACTGGGAGAAACTTTGGCAATGCGAACCATCTGACTGGCTTTACTTGTCATTTCATGATTGCATAAGTTGCAAACTATCATCGTAAAGATCTTGTCATCATGTCATAACAGTTCACGTGAATTATTGCATATCATAAATTCGGTAACGTTCTTTTTTAGAATCAGGCCAGCACCGACGAAAGCGTTTGCCGGGTGTACGAAGTCGGGCGGCTGCGTAGGGCTGATGACGAGGACGAGCAGGTATGAGAATCTTAAGGACTTTCACATCAAAATCCGTAGGAACGGACCAATCAAAGAGAAGTGAAACCGCCATCTTGGAGGCGGATTCGGTTATGTAATTGGTTCATGCCTTATTTGCATACAAAATCCTGCACTTTGTTAGGTTGTGGACTATAGCGCCCCCTGGCACTAAAGCAGAGATGAACTTTAAATTACTTTTGGAACATACTTCAAAAACACGTCACTTAGTGCAACACGTGTTTGATGTAGGTCAATAAAATAACGACTCCATGCCTTTTTTCTCTTAGGAATCCGACGAAGGTGGCGAGGAAGATGACGATGTCGATGACGATGATGATGAAAATGATGACGATGACGATGACGATGATGATGATGACAACGAAATTGAAATCACGATATCTGGCGATGATGATTCAGATGATGACAGTGATATCGCAATTTTTTGAAGCGCGGCTTTTAAGTTTCCATCTTTCAGTTGTTAATTCAACTCAACAATGAGCACGTAATTCTGCTATGTTTTTATCTTTGAAAAATGTACTTGTATCACACAATTTGGGAATGATAGTTTAAGCTTGGAGTTGAGCTTCTTGACGGTGGAGGTTTTTTATCTAAAATTCTATGTAGCAGAAAGTAGAAGTCATCATCGAAAAAATTACACCCATGTTACTGATTATCAAAGAAATAGGAAGGATAGAATGGTTTGTTATTCCTCTTGTAATGCAAACAAGCCAGCAAAGGACTACTCGCCACAGAGTTACCACTTGTCGATATCTTAACCTTGGTGAAACAGCTAAAAGTCTGTCTGTACTTATCGCAGTCAGTGTGAGGACAGAGACGCCACAGAAAATAACCCCCAAGGTTCGGTTGATGAGCAAGCCATGGTAACAAATTGCAGAGTGTCTTGGGAAATTATGTAAGGGAGATGAAACGGCTGGAAACTGAGTCCAACAGTGATATCAGTGCATGCAAGATTACTGAACAAACATTTTGATGGTTGATGAAGGGAAGAAATCTTGTAGAGAGGGAAAAGAATGAGACCATTTCCCACAATGGCTGCAATGGAAATTATAAGATCAATGACGAAACAAGCATAATAAGACTTCGATCATATACGCCCATGAAGCAACGAAATTGATTAATTCTTG
The DNA here is from genome assembly GCF_964200805.1 of Pocillopora damicornis. Classification (NCBI taxonomy): domain Eukaryota; kingdom Metazoa; phylum Cnidaria; class Anthozoa; order Scleractinia; family Pocilloporidae; genus Pocillopora; species Pocillopora damicornis. The sequence continues at coordinate 25,508,496 of NC_142674.1, read as the reverse complement.
TTTGGTTTGTATTTTCCGTTAGGTTCTCCATGTTATTTTATAGCAGTTACCACTCTTTCATTGCTAAAGGCGTTGAGAACTCTCCTCTTGAACACCACACTGAACATCCAAAGAACGAATCTAGTTTCCGAAATGAGCAGGTGGTGATGTTTAAGTCTCTCTAGCCATGTAAGACTTTCAACTGCAGAAGGGGGGTTTTCTATATTCAAGAAAAACAGAGTTGAAGGGTTTTCGGTCAATACCATTTGTTTTCTTTACCTGCGGTGATTTTCCAATATTTCGTTTTGCTTATTTCTTCATTTTTACTTCAAAAGAAGCATGGAGGTAATTGTTTCTTTTCAGCTGGCTATTTGCGGTGGTAACACTTTTTTTCCGCACACCACACCCAACTCCTTTCAAAGCAAATTTAATTAATTTTAAAGTTGTGTTTTTTCTTTTAAACTTAAACCTTAATCCAATTCATTCAGAGGAAAAAGTAATATCGAGCTAAGATTTTCACGAATATTTTTTAGCCTTGCACTTATGTTTTTCGCCAAGTTAAAGAGTACCTATACTCCCTAACATATCCTGACGTGCCGGCAAATTGGCTCTGGCTAATGAATTCTGAATTTAGGGAACACTCGTGGCAAAATAATTAATTTTTCAGAGAAGTGAGAATTGCAGTAAAGAAGACAATCAGAGCGTTTTGTTGTTGTTTGTAGCTCAATGATGTCTATTTATGAGAATTCACCACGATGTTCCTTAACATAAGTATATTATGCAAATTTTTTCATATAAAAAGCACTTGCTTATCATAAAAGAACCACAAATATGTTACCTTAAAAACAAAACTTTTGTGGCCGTTGTGGTATCTCTGGTTACTTCCGTGTTTTGCTACGTAAAGATCTACCTGAGATTACAGCGGTACCAGGCTGAAGTAGAAGACAACCCTGGCGAAGGACGGTCAAATGCAGGAGAAGATATAGGAGCAGGAAAAGATGAAGCAGGCGCAATAACGGGGACAAGAACAGCCACAGAAGAAGGAGCAGGAGTAAAAGGTACAGGGAGGGGAAGAGTACGTGCATGGACAGCAAAAGGTTCATCAAAACAAAGATTAAACGGAAGAGTTCAACTAAACATCAAACAATATCAGAAAACAGTTTCCAGCATATTTTGGGTGCAGTTGGCTTTAGTGGCATGCTACACCCCTTTTATAATTGTGTCGATATTGAGACATACAGTACTTAGTGGATCAGCAATTCATGCTCTGTGGCTCTTTACGAAAACTTTAGTTTATCTGAGCTCATCTCTGAATCCCTTTCTTTACTGTTGGAAAATCACAGAAGTGAGAAAGGCAGGAAAGGACACAGCCAGGGCGTTTTGTTGTTGTTCGTGATTCGAGGTCGCCTGTACTTATTTGGAAAAACTTCCGTGTCCTTAAAGAAATAATTTCTTGCGAATTTTTATATTTAACAAATAGAGAAGCCTTGACTGTGCTCTGTTCTGTTGTAAAGCACGCAGGAAGCGGCTAGAGCACGAAAGAAGTGTAGGGAAAAACACGAGACGTACTCGAGTGTTTCTCCCTACTTCTTGAGCGCTCTAGCCGCTTCCTAACTGTTTTACAACAGAACAGAGCACAGTCAAGGTTTCTCTATTTGTTTTATAATAAAGAATCCGTTAAATTCCCCAAGAATTACTTTCAATTTTCAAAACAAATCTTATTTCCAAAGCGAATAACAGTGTCGTCAGCATGCTCTATACTCTCATAAAGCACGCTACAATAAGCCAATCAGAATTCCTGTTAGAATGGTTCAAATAATCTGATTGGCTGTACAAGACTAAAGCTGTCAAAAATGTCAAACCATCAAAGTTCAAAAACCATCAAATTTCATATTCTGCAATAGTTTAGAAACTAAAATAGTTCGGCACGTCGAATTTAACACTTTTACCTGAAGTTTTTTAGTTTCTAATACAGATAGATAGATAGATAGATAGATAGATAGTTTATTATCAAGAACCTTGCAGCCACAGGCTGAATTACGTTTGATTTACAAAAACAATATATACTACAAAAAATACATGGCTAAGAAGAACTAATTAAAAGGACAAAAATATATAATTAAGAGGAAACCAATATTACATCATTGCTTTATGGACATAGTGATGGATAAAACTATTTCGAGTACGAATGGTGTGGAGGCGCCGTGTAGTAAAAGAGTGCTGACTCCTTAAATTGACTTCGCACTCATTCTTGGGAGGTAGTAAGCTATAGAGCTTGTGCGAGGGATTAGACAGGATGGAATTAAAAAGCTTATCACATAAGAACTCGCGGCGGTTGTGTAAGGGAACTAGACCAGTCAAAAGAAGTGCCTCATTGTACGAACAATCTGGATAGATAATACGTAAAACTCGCCTTTGACATCTCTCAAGATCTACTGAAAGGTATTGCGGGAGGCTATGATGATAAACAGGGCATGCATATTCAGTGACAGGCCTAATACAAGTCAAATAGAAGAGCAAAAGTTCCTCCGACTTGACCTGTGCACGCTTAAGCTGACGCAAAAAATACAGGCGCTTGTTTACTTTCTTTACAACTTCGGATACGTGATTATTCCACGTAAGATCGCAAGATATCTGCAAACCTAAGATCTTTGCTTGCTCTACACACTCTAAGTCCTGATCATTAACCTTAATTGGATCAAAGTTCTTTCTAGAGTGACTGAATGTTATGCGCAGTTCCTTGCACTTGGTTTCATTTAATTGGAACTTGTCAGCAGAAGCTTGCGTCGCGAGTTCGTCAACCGCTTGTTGGACTTTGCTGACCTCAGACTTCATGACTGTTTCAGAAATAGTGGAGTCATCGACATATTTCCACATGTCTGTACCCGGGATGATGAGGTCGTTTATCATAATGGTAAATAACCAGGGGCCAAGTTTTGTGCCCTGTGGGACCCCTGATGGGATGGCCCCCCACTCCGAGTAACAGTCCTGACTAAGTTTAACACGCTGTCGGCGACAGGACAAAAAGTCCACTATCCAGTTAATTATTCCGCTTGGAAGATCGTATGAAATGAGCTTCTGAACTAGGATCTGATGGTCAATAAGGTCAAACGCCTTGCGGAAGTCAAAGAGGATGGTTCTGACAGTTGCACCGTTCCCATCCGTAGCACTAAGCCATGAGTGGACCATGCTTATTAGTGCTTGTGTCGTACTGGAACCTGGCACAGTCCCAAACTGCCGTACATCCACTTTCGCCAAAACAACAGGCTTGAGGAAACTCTCCACGACGAAATCTTCAGCAACCTTCGAAAGCACGGGAGTTAGGGATATTGGACGTAGATGTTTGTTTACATCGTGTATTGGATTTTGCTTTGGTACTGGAGTGATGTTAGCGTCCTTCCAAGACTGAGGCAACCGTGCTTCCTTAAACGAAGAGTTAAGGATATCAGTCACAGGCAGTGCTAGTAAATCTGCATTCTCTTTAAGAAGCCAACCGGGGATTCCGTCCGGACCGGTTGCCTTAGTTGGATTTAAGGCAGATAGCTTCTTTAAAACAGAGAATTCTGATACCTGGAAAGCACTCTCCTGGTCAGAGTTGGTTGAGGTGTTAGGTGAAAGGGGGGTGAAGACGCGCATAGGAGCCAAGAACGCCTGGTTGATGGTGTTAGCAATGTCTATCGTGCTTGGAGGCGAACCTCTCTGACCACAATCAATATGTTGGTAGAGGGTAGCTGGATTAACGCCTCTAGAAGCTGCGTCTGACGTACCACTGAGCTTCTTTACCTCACGCCACCAAACTGCGGGTTTACAGTCCTTCAGATGTTCAACCTTGGAATTATAGAACTTTGCACGGCATGCTTTCCTCTCACGATTAACGCGATTTCGTAGGGTGCGGTACTGCTCCTGGTCGCCTTGAGCGAGGGCCTTTTGGCGGCTGTGAATGAGACCCTTCAATTGTTGATTGACCCAGGGCGGCTCGTTGGTTTGTACCGACTTAGACTTCAGGGGGAGGAGAATGTCCATTCCGGTCTTGACTATGGTCTCCAGCATTTCCACTATTACAGGATCTGAAAGTGAAATGTTCAGTGAAATTCGGCCCAATCGTAGCTCACAAAAATATGCAAGTTATTTCACATGACAAGTAGAAAACAAACTGTTCAAGGCGAGTGTATTATGAATGAACAACAGCCGAATTCACTAAGACAAAAAGATCGCTCGGAATGACAGCGCCGTAAAACTCGGTTGCAGTGACTGATCTGGCCTTCCACTCAACGCATCGGAAAGGTAATCAGGGCAAGCTCTTAATTTTCACTCGAGGGGTAGTCGATTTAGTTCCTGAGGCTTGCTCCACTGCGATGACCGAAGATCGCCATGATTAGCTAGCCGCGATAGACCTTAAGTCGCTCTGACACCATCATGATTTGTAGGAATTTTAACAGTTATGCCAGGTTATATTTTTCATAATTCCTGTTTTTTTCTATTTGAATTCGAAACTTTATATACTATACAAGTGTTAGCTGTATTTGATTTTTATTACCGTACGTAAACTCGCAATCTAACTGAGCGTAAAAACCGTTAAAAAAACTCGGACTGTCTATCTTGTTTTATCTATGAGGATTTTTGTCTCTGCTCACGTTACAATAACGTAAATTACTGCGCCTGGCATTTTTGCAAACCTTTGTTCGCTTGTTCCGAAATTTCACTTTTATTAACGAAAGAAAAGCTAGAAAGAAGTCCCGGAAAAGGTCGGATATAGTACGATTTGGCAGATGGCGTGACAGCTTTAGCTCAGTTCTATGCTCTATACTCTCATAGAGCACGCTCTTTCAACCAATGACAGTACGTGTTATATCCGAGCTTTTTTATAATAATCAATAAGGAATCATTGAATGCTGACAAGCAATTGCACTTACAGAGTCGAAAACTCTATTGCAATATGAGGAGGAATACAAATTTCCTTTTTCTTTTTCATGTTCTCTTTACAGGAAGGAGAATAAGAAGAATAGGAAGACATAACATCAATTACACCTTTTGCTGTTCATTTACGCAAAATGTACATTCATTTACGTCAACAGTTGAAACTATACGGCAAATATACATTCATTAGCACTTCAATGAAATTCATGAACGCGAACGAACTTTCAATAACGCTATTTGCATATGTATTAACATTCAATAGCATCAACGGATGAACAATTGCACCTTTGGACAATCAAACATAAAAAATATACTTTCAATCTCGCGTAATGATTAATCATTAACATCAATGGAAAATCAATTGCATAGTATGACAATCAATTGCGTATTAGAGACATTCAATAATACAATTTGCATAGAGACGTACATTCAATTGCACCTTCATACAATCGTTTATTCAAAATGGTCAATCATTAACGTAAACTGACAAACATTGGTGTTTTTCGAATAAACAATAGGATGAAAAAAATATTCATTAGTGTCATTCATCGTAGTTACATGTATTTTATAATAATGAACAAAAATACAAGAGTATGTACATTATCATTTAAATTTTATGTTCCTTTTTGCGCAATATTTTGCTGAAGCAGATATAAAATGAAGAACATTTTACATGTTCAGTACACAGTACGCTGTATGAACAAGTGGACAGAAATAACCGGAGAAAATCATGCCACCAAGAAACAGAATCCTACTTAAACAGCGTCAAAGAATTATTCAAGCCTTCGAAGATGTGAATGAAGATTATTTGACGGTTGCCGCTACTATCGGAGTGAACCGTTCAACTGCAAGAAGTATCGTTGCACGATACTTGCGAGAAGGAAGGATCGCGGAGAGACCACGAGGAGGAGCAAATCATGTTCGAGTAGATGATGAAATGAGGAATTGCCTGAATGACATTTTGAACGAAAATTGCCTGCTGACACTAGCACAGATAAATCAAGAATCGAGACAGCGTCTTCCAAGAAAACCAACAATCCATGACCGCACAGTAGCAAGAACACTTGAAGGTATATTGTATCGTGTGAAATTGGCAAAGCCACTCCCAGTTGAACGAAACCGCCCTGATGTCCTGCAAAAAAGAGTCGACTATGCTAACTGGTTCATGCGCCATGCTGTAGTGAATCATAGTATTTTCGCAGACGAGCGTGGGTACAATATTTGGACGGCAAGAAGTCACGGACGAGCAAGGATGGGAGAGAGGGCATATCGACAAGTATGTGGTCAGCGAGGGAGAAATGTTACTGTAGCACTGGCAATTTCACCCACCTATGGACTCGTTTTTCACTCGGCATTTCTCGGTGGAATGAATGGACAAAGATTTAATGATTTTCTGTCACAGACGAGGCTAAATCTCGACCCAAATGAACATGTGATTTTCATTTATGACGGTGCACCAGCCCACAACAATCCTGCCATTCCTGGTCCTAATTCTGAGCTTAAAAAGCTACCACCATACAGCCCGTTTCTTAACATTGTAGAGCAAGCAATAAGTGCCTTAAAAGCAGCCATAAAAGCGGACATAAGCCGTCCAGAGCAGCAAGAACAGATGAACAACAGAGCAGAGGCAAGACGACAAGGAATCGCGTTAGGCAACTTCCGCACTCAATTGCTACTTCAGGCCCTGCAGAGAAACATAGGCACCATCACGGCTGCTAAATGTGGACAGTGGTACAGATTTATGCAAACGTACATTCCAAGATGTTTAAATAATGAAGAAATTGAAGGATAATTACAAAACATTACATTACAGTACACTGTAATCGAACAATTTTGAAATTTCTTTTTCCCTAGTTGATTGTTATTACTACACATATGTTTGTCAGTTCACGTTAATGATTGACCATGTCGAATAAACGATTGTATGAAGGTGCAATTGAATGTACATCTCTATGCAAATTGTATTATTGAATGTCTCTAATACGCAATTGATTGTCCTACTATGCAATTGATTTTCTATTGGTTTTAATGATCAACCATTACGCGAGATTGAAAGTATATTTGTTCTGTTTGATTGTTCAAAGGTGCAATTGTTCATCCATTGATGCTATTGAATGTTAATACATATGCAAATAGCGTTATTGAAAGTTCGTTCGCGTTCATGAATTTCATGGAAGTGCTAATGAATGTATATTTGCCGTATAGTTTCAACTGTTGACGTTAATGAATGTACATTTTGCGTAAATGAACAGCAAAAGGTGTAGTCTCTCTTTTTTTTGCCATGAAATACAATGAGATATTGATTGAGAATTGATTCTTTCTATCTATTTTGGACGGGTTTCTAATATTTATTTAAAGATCGCCCATGCATAAACAAAATTAATAAATAAACGTTAATTGTGGACTCATGCGTAAATCTAATAACTCGCATATTGACTAAACAAACCGTTTTCAGCGAAGTGCGAAGCAACTTTGTCGAATATAACCTTAAAAGAGTCTACCTCGTAGATTTGTGCGGCCCCTTTAGTCCTATTGCCGGCGGCGCTTTTAAATAAGTAAGGTTGTTATTTTCTTTTCCTTTTTCGCCGCCTCAGTTATTGCTGACTTCTCTATACATTCTTTCACAGTGAACTACTGCTTTCTTTTGCATTTTTGGCCTCTTTCAGCTGACTTTTCCCCACAATTAGGAGGAAAAACCTCAAGATGAATATGTCTAACCTTTATTTTAAAATGCGTCATGCTTGAATATCAAATAAGACCACATTAAACATCTCACAAATTGAGGAAGCCACAAAAATGGCTGATTGGTAATTAAATGGCTTATATTTTGGTATTAGTAAATTCGAGAATAATAAAAAACGAGATTTAGCCAAACTTTAAGTTCTCTTGAACTTTAACTTTATGATGAAAACAAAAACGCGCGTCTCAGCCCTTATCAATGTTCAACAAATTTTTTTTTTCCACAAACAGTTCACATCTGCTTCCAAAACCAAAGCGTAAAATGTGTAATGATGTAATACGAATAAATCATTCTCTTCTCACGAGCTTTAGAATATACTATAGGCCATGATTTTGGGAATAGTCTTGGCTTTAAAGGCGTGATGAATGACTCAATAGCTTAGTCTCCTCCTGACGGTTTTTAAGAAGTATTACGTGCTTACTTATCGGTACCCGTTATAGTATTTAGCTAGAGACTGGCAAATTGGGTCATTAGGCTTTCAAATACTTTATTCTTAGTCGCATAAATAAACCGTTTTTGGTTGACAGATATGTCAGCCTGCTTGTTTTGATAACACCAAGAGTAACAATACATAATTATTGACACACTTCAGTTGTTGTTCTACAGGTGCTGGTGTTGGTGGCCAGCCAAGACCTTTCAAGTTTATTTATATTTCCTTCATTGAAATCCATTTTCCAATATTGTCTTCTCGGAAATGTTTGCATTATTACGATAAGTTGCGATGCCAATCGCTCTATTGAAAGTTTATCAAATGATTATTTCTTAACTCTTCACCAAGGTAGAGTTAACTAGTGGTGGATATTTACCAAGCTGCCAAGCGGAGATGTAAATATCTACCCCTAGCCACCGGCACTTAGATGAATATTTGTTTTTGTATATAATTTAATACTGTGAGATAAAATAATACAAAAAGATGATTTTGAATAATTTATTCCTGTAATAATCACAACATTTTTGGGCGCAAATCCCCTGGAGGTGAATGGAGAAGGATGTGCGGAGTAACGTGTTAGTAACTACTTTTGGGTTCTTTATATCTATATATGGATCGAAATGTGACAGATTTTTGGGAGATTCAAATTAAAAAAAATTTTTAAATTTAATTTCGTGTGTAGAAATGTCAAAATCCTATCTAAACGATAAATGCTTCCTTATAAGCATATTGAACAGTCAAATAGATAAATACAGAAAAAAAAGGCAAAAACCAAAAGTTTTGAGATCGACATCAGAGTCCCCACCGATCTTTTGATCGACGATCGTGGTTTTATTTCACTTTCATTTAAAGGGCACTCCCTGTCTCAGAAAAAAAATTGTTGTCTTAGCCCAGCCGTGAACTGGGAGAGAAATCTGAAGTTTAGTATCATCCAATAATATTCAGTAAAACAAGGTTGAGGGGCATATGAAAAGTCATTTACATAAATTCTGAACAAAACAAGTCATGGAATAACCGCTTGTGGCACTCTGGATTCAAAGACCAGAGAGTCAGGGACTCAGAATTTATGAGCGTTACTTGCTTAGGGTTCTATCAGATGGATTAATGATGAACTAAGCCACGCCGGAATGCCCTGGTTTATTTTGTCAAAGGCCTTGCTCATGTCAAGAAACACAACGACGGACAGTAAGAAAATAACTGCCATTGCCTATTTCTCTAAAAATCATAGCACAGTACTTCTCGCGATGAAAGTTGAAGCAATGGTTTTGGCAATGTCAGCGTTATATGTAAGTGCTCGTGAAAAAAACAATTGAAAATGACGGAATGAGAGTCCATTATTATATTACCTCGTCTGTGTTTCTCGAAAACGCCATCTATTTCTTGATTAAACTCGACATATTTGCTGACGTAGTGCACCAGGAAGGCACGATTAGTATTAACAATATTCAAACACAATACCCCGAGACGCCAAAATGCCTGAAACTGTGGAGATAAAAAGTAAAAAATAATGCTTCCTTGGCACCTGGAATATCTGCCTTGGGCCAACTTCTGCACTAAGAATCATCACAATGGGGTCATTTATGTTTCAAACTTCTAAAACACTTTTCTCAGACAATGATTAGAAGCAGTGATGTAAAATGACAACATGCAAGACTAATCAGCTTAATACCGCCTATCTAAACAACAAATTGGAATAGACAACTCGATTGAAAAGGCTGGTGAGTCAGTAGCTGTCTACAAAAAGGATAAAATGTATTGGGTTAATAATTCTTTGAAAATATGCCACTTCTGGTTGTTAAGCGAGCGTAAGCTGGGAATAGAAAAATATACACACTAGTCAGAACTAACGCAGCGCTACTGGATTTTCGTCAATCTTACTCTTTGAAGGAGGCCAGATGTTATTTTAGTTTATGGTGTCCTTCAAATTTACAGTTAGATCCAGACCAGCAATTTTGCTGCAATGAATGGAGTCGAAACGATTTTAGCTTATATAAGTTTATTGAAGCATTTAGGGAGTGTTTTACAACAAATTAATTATTCCTAATTAGATTAGGAAATATTACTTATATTAGGAACAACACTCACAAACTTACGCAGCATTTCTGACTTGATCAGTTATAAAAATGATGTTAACAGCAATTTCTTTTTTTTTTTGTTTTTGTCTCTATCAGCCTACAGTCAATAACATCAACAAAGCGCTGACAAGTGCACCAAGTGAATAAACGGTAAACTAGGAAATGCAAAAGTGAAGTAAATAATCAAGTTTTTCTTTCAAGGAAATTCCACTTAACCTCCATTTGTAAACTATGAAAATGGTTATCGTCACTACCAAAGCATTACTAAAGTAAAAGTACGATACAACCTACGTCTTAAAATCAGAAGCTATGAAATATTGAGGCCGAAGTTCTCGAAATCTAAACTACAAATTACCACAGAGTGCTATAAGACTACAACCTTAGAGGTTCAGCAATTCTGTTATTTAGCCTCAGTCCTGCACAAGAGGAGTTGCTTCAGATGACTCCTCGTCTTCGTCGCTTCCAGTTTCGTCTGTATCCGCAGCAGTAAGTTGATTACCAACATACTATTGTGCGCCAGCCTCCCCGTCAAGAAGGTCTACAGCATCACTTTGGTCGTCCATATAGTTTCCAAGATCGTCTTGTTCATCCTTCGTGTACTCTAGTTGGCAAGTCTTAGGTTCTTCTTCTACTGCCTCCTTTTCAGATTGAAATGCTACAGCACCTTCATAACCAACGTTATTTTCAGGTTCACTTGTTACACCCTCTTCGTCACCAGTCGGGGTTTGTGGAGGGAAGACGGAATCACTGAGGCCTTCTTTTTCGATCAGAGGATTGTATTCTAAAGAATCAAGATCTTCTTCGATCACACAAGGGAATGGTGAGGCATCGGGTTTGTTCACCTCATTTGCAGAGTGTGCAAAAGAGGTAAGATCTTCTTTTTCAGTAACAGAAAGGTATCCTGTGGCTTCCAAATCTTCTTCTCCAGGTACAGGGGAGCATGCTGAGATATTGGAATCTTCTTCCACAACCACAAGGGGGCATGCTAAAGAATCTAAATTTTCTTCGTCAGTCACAAGGGGACATGCTGAAGCAGCTAGACCGTTTTCGTCCATCACCAGGGAGGATGGTAAATGATCAATTTCTTCTTCCTCAATCGCAAGAGGGCACTCATAGTCATCAATTTCTTCTTCCTCAATCGCAAGAGGGCACTCGGAGTCATCAACATCTTCTTCCTCGTTCTCGCTAAGATATGGTAAGGTATCACTCTCCAAAGGGTAAGCTGAGGCATCCATATCTTTCTTATCACTCTCAAAAGGGTATGCTGCGCAACCTCCTTCTTCTACTTTGATTCCGAGAGGGAAAGCTGTAGCACCATCGTCAATTCCAACCATAGAGGGATGTGCCGTAGCACCGTGCTTACCCACTTCACGGGCGAGATTTCCTGCGGCTGCCTCTTCGTCTTGTAAGTTAATAGCGAAGGGGAAGGCTGTAGCACCATCGTCAATTGCAACCACAAAGGGATGTGCAGCAGCACCGTGCTTACCCACTTCATGGGCGAGATTTGCTGCAGCTGCCCCTTTCTCTGGTACGTTAATAGCGAAAGGGAAAGCTTGAGCACCAACGTCCATTGCAACCACAAAGGGATGTGCAGTGGCACCGTGCTTACCCACTTCATGAGCGAGATTTGCTGCAGCTGCCCCTTTCTCTGGTTCGTTAATAGCGAAAGGGAAAGCTTGAGCACCATCGTCTATTGCAATCACAAAGGGATGTGCCGTAGCACCGTGTTCACCCACTTCACGGTCGGGATCTGTTGCAGGTGCTCCTTCGTCTCCTACGTTAATTCCGAGAGGGAAAGCTGTAGCGCCATCGTCCACTGCAACCACAAAGGGATGTGCCGTAGCACCGAGTTCACCCACTTCACCGATGGGATTTGCTGCACCTGCTCCTAGCTCGTCCGGTCCTGCATCTTCTGGGTTTGCAACAGCTCCACGGTCATCGACAAAGTTGTACTTATCCTCATCATACTTGTCATCGTCAAAGATATCTACATATGTCTATGAAAAAGATTAGAAGGTAATCAGGAGCTGTATGAGTTAAAAAATCTTGAACGAATGAATTTCAAAAATTCAACAAAGAAATTCCAAAAATGAGTCACTAAAAAGAAAAAAAAGAGCAGATCAGATATCAATCACAAAGACAAGAACCATTAGTACTTTCATGAATTGATAAGAATAAAGTCAGGTAAGGTCTTCCTTTCTGTCAAAGTTTTCCAAAAGTGTAATTTTAAGATCTGTTCCGTTCTTTCTTGTGGGTAGACAACAGAGGGAAAATACGGATGATCCAGACTGACATGACGTAACCACACTTGCATATGTTTAAAAAGTAACATTGGTTCATGATGAAACTGAATTCACAAATTGTTAGCGGCTGGGTGGTTAATGCGTTTTGATATCACATTGACGTGAAAAGAAATTCGCAATTGACTTGGTAGGATACCAATTTCAATTGCTGAAGTATATCCTGAATTAGACGCTGTATGGCAAACCTTTGTTTTAATATATGTATCCATTGTTTGGTAGAGCTTCACAAAGTGTGGCCGGCTTGCACTTTCGTATTTCCAGCAGTTTAACATTACCGCGTATCTATAGAAAAACACAGGGACATATGATCACAGTAATTCCGCGAAGGCATTAATATTGCAAGTAGCAAAGTTGAGAAACCACAACTAGTTACAAAAATAACTGAAATGCTAAGTTTATCTCATTTCATTGCAGCTCAAACGAATTCTGTGATGAAAAACCCACCGTATTCATTTAAATTTTTGTATTGACAAGATAAGATTAATTTCTTAGGAAGACTTCTCATTCAGACCATGAGTATCAAAAACACCTGACCACAGCAGCAATCGATATTGCTTTTGACTTATATAACATTCCACACAGAGGAAGCAACACTTACAAACTGTCGTCGATATGTTCAGGCTTTGGCAGACGATAACCTTCTTCGATATTTTTCATTGTCGTGGATTGAGACCATCCTTCGTAAGGAATGCCTCCTGTAGAAAAATAATGTTTTTTTCTGTTTGCCAAAAAAGCACACTCTTTTTGTTGTAATCACTTTCATTCCTCTCAGGGCGATCGAAATGATTCTTCTGTGAAAACGACAATTAATTGCTGAAATAGATTTCGGTTTTACATCAGATGAAAGAGTACTGTAAAAAAAAACAAATTTAAGTGTAGCGATGGATTTAAGGTTTTTCAATAATGTACTAAATACTTTCAGTTCTACTTAAACTTAAGTTTTATGTCAAGTTGTTATGCATCGTCATAATTTTATTTATCAGCAACATTGAGTGCTGCTTCAACTTCTCTATCGTACAATGCTCTTTTGTTCGCTCGGTATCACTCATCAATTAGTAATTGTGCGTGCAATCTCGGCAGGTATATTTCCTGAATGTAAAGTAACAAACAAGTTAAGTACCGACAGTGAAGATTTCATACAGGACGATGCCGTAGGACCACCTGTCAAAGAAATAGAAGGATGACGATATATCTCAACTGGGGTAGAAAGATTATAATCACTCAGATACTTGGGATGTTTAAAAACATGCCATCAAGACATAAGCAACCTCCTTAACAGAAAACGCCATATTTATTTGTTTGATTATCCACTCATCCTTTCATCCGTCTGTTCTTATCCTAATCAGATTTTGGATATTGCTCGTTAAACTTAATATTCGTGTAAAGTCTCATACTACAGCTGTAACCTCAGCTGTTTCCCAGCTTGACGTTTCCTAATGACCCCCTAATCAATAGAGCACTGAATATTCTAGTTTTCCTCGCTAAGTTAAGGTAGAATCGTAAAAATGTTCACTCTTGGAATATATGTTGATAATAACCAATACAGTACGTACACATCGCTTTTGGTTGACAGTTGTTCCACATGTCCAAAGAGAATCTCGGGTGCAGTCCATTTGATTGGGATACATCCCTGGATGAGTAACCAAAAAACTATAGACATCTGAAATCTAAAGAGCCTTGTATACAACTTCTAAAATATTTTGCATATATGATTAAAACCGTGATGTGAGGACTTTCGATAATGTCAAGAGCAGTAGACACCTTTGTACAAATTCTATGGAAACAATTCACACACTCCTTTTCCTTTAAATCTCCTGTTTCTTTGCCTTTCGATTTTGTATCTTTTCTATTCAGAGAACGATATCTCTTCCAGCTTTCTTATTTCCTGTGTTCACTCCCTAGGTACAATTTTTTTTTTTCTGTCAAAGTTTCGATACGCTTAGAACGGCTTCCCATTGAAGGGAAATGTGTTTTGCAGTAAAACTGTGTAACTGAAAAGAAAGGTTTTTGAGGACAGTAATATTTTAATTCTTCACATTTTTATCTTCCATACCAGCAGCCCCAAAACCAATTGACTAAATGATGAAAAAATTCTGAAAATTACCCTCTTGGCATTTCCTGGGCCGTATTTGAAATCCTGATAACAGAGCCCAAAGTCTGTCAACTTGCAGACACGATGCTCGTCAAGAAGGATGTTACGAGCTGCAAGATCGCGATGAATTATCTGAAATCGAAAACAAAAAATGATATGATCTGCCAAAAGGGACTTTTATAAACTACATAAAATAACAAATAAAATATAGGTAGAAAGTTTAACATCATGCTAATGTCAAACCATTTCTCTGTGAAATAGTGATTCTAATGTGCTGGATCTTTTTAGCTGTACAGAATATTCTTTTGACGATTTGCAAGTCACGCCATTTTAACACATGCAGGATCACATACTGACCAGAAAGAGTTTGAGCACTTACCCCTCTGGACGCGAGGAAAGTCATGCCATGTGCGATCTGTTTAGCAAACAGCACCATGTCATATGTTGTCAAGTGGTCGACCCCTCCGACCCCATGATGATATTGGTCGAAAACCCCCCTGGATTTTCTGAGATAACCCAGCAAGTCACCTCGCCACAGGTACTCCATGATAAGTATTGGCTGAGCTAAAAGGGAAAAACAAGAATATTATTTTACGGCAAGCAGTGCAGAAGTTGCAAAATGTGTTTGAATTGTACATGCTTTATCTACTTATACATTTGGTTATATCTAAGAAAGAGAGGGAAAGTCAAAGAGGGAAAAACGCAGATAGAAAACAGATGGACACATACAGCAGATACAGAAATACAGACAGACACACAGAGAGATGGACAGACAGACAGATAAACAGAAAGGCAGAAAAATAGCGTGTAAATTTTAGAGCTTAAATCTTCCAAGTAAAATGGCCTACATACAGTGCGAAGTAAATTTCTTTAGATTAGACAAAAAATGGAAATAACCCTTGAATTAGTACACCATCTAAGCAATACTGGTTGACGTCGGATATGTTTTTATCGTTACTGTGAATTAGCTGATTATATTCATAACAATAGCTGATTACCTCCAACTGTAACACAACCAATGAACTTAACAACATTTTCATGGCCCTCCCTTCCAAAGAGTTTTAATAACTCGATCTCTCTCAGCAGGGCCTTCCTTCCTTTCTCTCCGGAAATTGCTGGGAAACCACACAAAAATTAGATAAACAAACAAACTTTGCATGTCAAGAGAGACACAATTATGTGTTAAACATTTTTGTATACTAAGTGCTATATTACCAGCGCAACTTCTAATAAATTTGGTCTGCATAAAAAAAGGTTAGTTTTCTAAACCCCATATAATCCATACTTGCCACAAAAATGTCAGTTAGCCGTCTTGTTCAGTTGTATTGAACATGAAATTTCAAAAGTAGATTCATCCTTGTTGAAAAAATTATTTGCTAAGAAAACGCTGCACATCTCGAGCATTGTTGTTAACTAGGCAAGCTCATTGGACCGCGCAATTGTTTACAGACAACTTACAAAAGTAGAGACGCAATTAAGCCTTGAAATTGCACCTGTTATAATACCTAATAGTCGGTCGAATAGATATTTGAGACAATTTTTATTCAAGATATGCTCTGTTTGCGCCTTCTTGTTTCCTACCGTTCATATGGTACATAATCCTTGCTATTATCTTACTAAAAACTACAATAATTCGTTAGCATTTCCAGAATTATTCTAAATTCGTTTGACTCTATAAGCTTGTTACAGTCGAACCTGTATTTAGCGGTCACGCACGGGAAATAGTTGACCGTTTAATATAGGTTCCACGGAATAGGGCTACTATTGATAAAAGTTTAAAAAAGCCACTCTATGCCATCACGGACCACTTAACATACACAACCTCGCTCAAAAATATTACTAACATTGATTTCGGGAGATAAACCTGGATTCAATTTTACTTGAAAGATTATTCTTAATTTTATTTTAGTACTTCCGCTTTAGTGACCGTTCAATACAGGTAAGGAACATTAAAAATAGGCTGTTGGGACTTAGAAAAGGGTGATCAAAACTGCTTGATATAAAAAGCACTATAAGTAAAGGAGGAAAGTTTCGATACTTTGAAAACCGACCGCTTATTACAAGGTGACCGCTTCATACAAGTTCTATTGCATTATGACGTTCAGCTTTCCCAGCGGAAGAAGATCATACTACCACCACTAGACTGGCAAATGGCTCTGAGCTCTTTGCGCCAGACTCACCCTCTCCAGGCTTCTTTGAGGTCACATAACATTATTTCCCATCAAAAGTTTCTAAGCGAGCAATTTTACAAAATACACGAAGGAGTGACATTTTCAGTATTATGGTATTTTCCGCTTTTATTCGCTTGAATGCAATTTAACCAAAAAATTTTCATTTTTCTCCACAGCTTCTAATACTTCAAATGATATTCGTGTTCTGTTGTATGGTAGTAGCGTTGTATGACAAAAGACTTAACAACTGGTCCCCCGGGAAACCATCCGCTAACAATTTGACATGCCAGCTGGTAAATCATTTTAACAGCGCACATTTTTTAAGCTACCCATGTTATGTATCAAGTACGTTGATAAAGCATATTCTAAGTGAAATGCCCTTTATTAAGATATATTACTCAAAAAATTAATAAAGGATAGTTTAATCAAGCTTTGTAAGTAAGTACTTACGTAGGAAGCATTTCGCAGCAACCGTGCGATTTCCAGGTCTGCCTCGAGAACGACCCAGAAGCGCTCGCCACACTGAACCGAATGCCCCTCTGCCAATATGCTCGCGAAGGTTCAGGCGGTCAACTGCAATCTCCCATCCATCTGTGTTTACGTTCAGCTGATCCATCTCAACTTCATCGTCCCCTTCACTGAATAATTGCAGATGAAAACAAGACTTAAAATATCTTTATTACTTGTCTATCTTTTCCTTCTTTGAATCTGGTTTAACGTAACGTGGTAAATATATCCTCTATATCTTCACTTTAATTTTTTTTCTTTTCGTTTCATTTCCGGGTGCTTCAGAAAATTATCACTTGCCAGTGAAAAAATTATTGAAATTTAGATTCTAATTTACTGAACGCATCGACCCAGAGAGGAGATTTTATTGAATAAACTTAGCGCCGACTGTGTTTTTCGGCATTTTACGTCATATAAATATCGTGCCTCCTACGCGAGAAATGAAATACTAATTAAAACCATCCGAAGTATTGTCCACAATCGATACATCGAGTGATATTATTATAAATCGGCCTACAAGACTCCGAGTGTATTTCAACTGTAGTTTCTGTAACAAAGAGTGACGAAGGGTCAAAGCTTCTCTTCTTCTTTAAAAGTACGTCACCCACAACCTGGCATACTGGTAACAAAAAAAAAGATACTAAACAAGATGTCAAAAAAAGTGAAGGACGGACGAATCCAAAACAGACAGGATGTTAGGAAACATTTGATTGCCATTTGGTAAGAACGGTTTCGAAAACTGCTGCTGGTTCGAAATAAAAAACCTTTTATTTTGGCCAGTGTGCTCTTAATGGTGAACATAATCAGTCCGAACAGAAAAAAAAAGACGTATTTACTCAGCAGTGGCGCTTATCACTACTCTACTGAGACTTATTCAAGAGTTAGAAACTTCGGAAATAACCACACGTTCAGACATTGAGCATTAAAAAGGGAATTCACTTACCGCAGCCTAGGTGGCACCTCAGGTGGGGCTATTGTCAAAGTATATATGGAAACAGATGAAAGAAATCGCTTCGTTGTGAGTAAGAATGACATCGTTAACTAAGTTTAAGCTTGCGACTCAGAAACCACGTGTAACTTATATTTGACTCTGTTGTCAAACAATAGCAGAAGGAATAAGGTGGGTTATCATGGTAATTAGTTTCATATAATTTGTAACGTTTTTGTAATTTGATTAGCAATGGGCTTTGCCGGGACTGTAGAGGGACCTTCAAAATCAGCGCTGGAAATACAGAATATGACCTGCTTAAAATAGCTCCTTCGTGCTCCAAAACACTGACGTATTAAAAGCCACAATCTGCCATACGAAGACATTTTTTTTTTTCGTATGGTAACATTTTACCTGTCTCACGACGTTTTTTAATGTATGAAATGAGCGCCAGTATAAAAACGACAGCAGCCAAAGGTCCCCCAATGTAGTACCACTCCAGTGAGCTGCTGGAGGGAGCCTCTGAATTTCCTGAAATATAATAATAGAAGAAGCTTAGTAGGAAAGTAATTTGCTGGTCAGCATTAAAAATAAAAATTAATATCACCAATTATCCAGATAGAGAGCTATTTTTTTTTGTTCCAACAATTTACGTTGTTCATTGCTCGCGTTAGGTGGCTGGGAATAACCTTTGGAAAAACAGACGCAGATGTGTTAATTTGCAAAAAACAGGCAGACAGAAAGAGAAAGATCGGTGAAAGAATTATAGAATATGTTTAACACACTGCTGCTGTTTCAAATTCGTTTTGAAATATTTTTTTCAAATTCATTTCAAATTTCTAGTTCCCTGAAGACCAAAAAACCACTGGAAAAGTTTGTGAGGAACTTAAAAAGCGGAGGTGTATTTTATAATAATGACCTTACATAGTTTATTTACTGAAATTATATGTGGTTCCTTGAACAGCTTACCTTTGACATTTACTGTCACAACAGAGCGAGCCACAGTTCCTGGCTTGTTACGTGCTTCACAAGAATATTCACCGCTGTCCTTTTCCACAACTTTAATAATGGCAAGTTTATGTTTTCGTCGATCTATAACTGCTCTCTCTATTGTTGAGTCTCCATCTTTTTTCCATATTACGTTTACTGTTTCCTCGTTGACTTTGCAAGTCAATTTGAGGATGTCTCCTTTTGTCAGAGCTATGTATTTCTCTGGAACAACTTGAGCAGAGGGTTTTCCTGCGTTGAAAAAGGGGCAATTTATTAGAATGCTAGTGTCACGTTAAAACTACAGCTATATTATAAACACTCCAAAAAACAAAACAAAACAAACAAAAACATGGAAACGAAACAAACGAGTCAAATGTGACCGAAGATGAAAAAAGAAAAAAAAAACATTTTTTTCCTTGTGAGTATCGGAGGGGTTTCGATAGAGTTTCAGAACAAGCTTGAAGCCCTCATAGTTTAAATTTCCTGGTTACTGTTTCAACCGCCCTAGATCCTTCGCTGAACTTCTAAATTAAGATGTAGTGTTCCATCTTCTCTTGCTCTTTTTTCTGCACCCTTGTATCAGAAGGACACAACAAGTGAGTCATGCAACATGAAGTTTCTTTCTTTTCCGGCACTATGGTAGTGGGTCTGATTTCAAGGAGATGATCGTCCTAAAGCACTACAACGACTTCATTACATCGTTTTCTATCACTTCCTGAGGAGAGTGAATTTACAAAATTTTCTCAAGCTGACGTGGTTAAATTTCCATGGATAAATTGAGGACATCATAGACGCAACTATAATCAAGAACTCTTATGACAATTCAATCGATAGAGAATACTTCATAGAAAGTCTGTCCGTATGGTATTATACGCACGATTTGGTAGTATTGGAAATCGTACAAGTGTGCACAGCGAACGAGTGAGATTTCTGGTGCAAACCGACTCGCTGTTTTCTCTTTGGGTTTTTGTTCTGCATGCTTTCTATTCCGCATAATTCTCCATAGAAGTTCCTCAGTCATCTTTTGCAAGTAGATTGACTAGTAAACAGTCCTATTCCAGTGAAAGATTAATTAGAATGACATTGGCACTCTTTACGTGTGAAAAAGCGTGATACTTCCCGATTGGACGTATCCCTTTCCGCACACGTGAAAAAGTGATATGCGCCATTTGATTGGCTCTCGGCTTCTTGGACCAGCTTGTTAGTGGAAATTAATTTCGTGTGCGTGCGTGTAAATTCGTAAATCATAAATCTGTGATATTCTCCATCCTCATTGGCTAAGTCACATTACGAGTTACAAAAGCCATAAATCAACTTTGTGGATAGATGTAAGAGAATCGAGAGTGCGAAGGAATTCTTTCGAACGCTTAATCGCTATTCGACCTCCCATTTCGGTCACAGATGGAAGCTTCTTCGTTTTAAGTATTTTCCTCTGTTTTACTTTCCTCGTTCAATATCGAGAATGCCAATTGTGTGTCGTATGTAAAATTGGCTTTTGCGTCTCGCTTCCTTTTTGCTCTCTTCTGAGATTCTGGATCTCTCCGTCTCGAAAGTCTCTTCTTCAGATTTTTCCAGTTTGGGAGTACATTCCATATCGTCAAGTATTTCGAATCAATAAACTCTCTAGGGCGCCATCACCTGTCCCTTTTCCTTAGCGTTTCTTTCCTACGCAGGTCTACGCAGTTGACTAAAAATGGTAAGCTTTTTTGAGTTCTTGAAACCAAAGAAGTGGTTACCCAGTTTCTTCGCGTGTGTAATCATAAAGATTTAAGGACATTAGCATTCAGCATTGATATCACCCGTTTTTTCGAAGTACAGGCCTCAGTTGTTCGAGGAGTGGATGATACTATCCACTGGATAAAACTCTGTCTGGTGGATAACGCTATACGTTTTGCTATCACACACTCACCGGATAAAGATTTATCCGTGAGATAGCGTTATTTTCCCTTCATACAACTGGGCCTAACTTACCTAAATTATCTTTGTACTATTCCTTTTCTCCGTCGCTATTGCCCTTGACTTACAAGTTGATTTTTCTTTCTTAAGCTCTTCTCTCTCTATTTCTCTTCTTCATCTTCATCATCATCATCATCGTCGTCGTCGTCGTCATCATTATCATTATCGTCATCATCATCGTCATCATCATCATTATTATCATCGTCATCGTCATCGCCATCATCATTATCATCATCATTATCATCAACAATATTATTATAACTGAACTTACCATAAACACGCAGTATTGCTGAGGAACTAGTTGTATTTGCTTTGTTTTTTGCTGTACACTTATAAGTCCCATTCATCCCTTTCGTGACACTTGGCGATGCTAGGAATGATTCTCCTTCGTGACCGGTTTGCTTGATACCAAATGGCAGGTTACCATCATTAAAAGTCCAGACCAAGATTGGTGTTGAAACACCTGAAGCTACGCAACTAAAGTTTACAGGGTATCCTTCGGTAACAGATTGGTTCATCGGAGGCTCAATGATCTGGGGAGAAACTTGAAGTAAAAAGATCACCAAGCTTAAACAAAGGGTCGCATTGTCCATTTTAACCCCCTCTCCCCCCTCCCTTATCTAAAGATTTAAATTGATCCGCGACTTCAGCTCTTTCTGTATGTAAATGAAAACCGTACCTCCTGCCACTTCGATCCAGAAAGCTGAGTTTTTGCTCCCCTCGCTGTTTTCGGCGCTGCATGTGTATTTGCCAGAATCTTCCAATCTCGTTTCATGAATCGTGAGAGTGTTTTTGTTAGTGAGATTCACCCCATCCTTGGTCCAGAGTATCTCAGGTGTAGGGAAACCGCTTACAGCGCATTTGAACTGAGGCGAAGAATTATATGTAACCGACTGATTCTTGAGCTCAGGATTAATTCCAGGAGGACCTGGGCATAGAATTAACAAGAAGAATTCAAAAAAGGCGAAAGTATAAAAGAAACATCAGAGAATGAGAAGAGCAACAGAAGGGAACAAAAGTAAGTCAACATTTACCTGTGACTGTAGTATGAAAAGCTGATTCATTTTTTCCTTCACTTTTTTTAGCACTGCATGTTATTGACCAGGATCTCCCTAACTCACTTGATTAATCGTGAGAATGTTGTTGTTACCAAGATTCAACCCATCCTTAGTCCAGACTATCTCAGGTGTAGGGAAGCCGCTTAGAGAGCATTCCAATTGAAGTGATGATTTAGAGGTAACCGACTGACTTTTGAGCCAAGGGTTAATTTAAATTTAAATATGCCACCGTAAAGATTTTCTCAGCTGACTTTTCGACCGTTAACCCTTCGTCAGAGCTAACAATCGAGACATCAGCTCGGGAACTACTTACGGCGGTCAATCTACGTTACTAACTCGGTTGGTAAAAACAAAGTGTATTTTAAAGAGTTTGGAAGTTAATAAAAGGACAGTTGAGGGATATCTGTGAAATATTTTCGACCAAAAGATGGGTCCTTTACTTTTTCCTCACTCATAAAACCACTTACATTTACAAGGCCGTGATTCCCGAGTTCTTGAGCAGTTAAATTCTAGAAGTAAGGTTATCCAAATAATCTTTTAAAAGTAATAAACGGTTGGAGATTAAGTTATCTTATTTCTATTAAAGAAAACATCCCTTGAAAATAACTGCTGAAGGCTCCTGCCTAATTATCATTACAATCTATACATAAGAGTTTATCCATTAGAATAAAAGTTTATAAATGCTGTATAGTTTTTTGAAGTTGTAAAGCAATGGCAAAAACCCGCCATTGCACCTGTGAGTCACAAATTCACCAAAACTCCCTCTTGTCACTTACCGACTCTTTCCCGGTACTGGTTGCACTCTATACAGACGCCGCTCCAAGATGACCACGCCATACAACCTTTGAAAACAAGAAGTTGTGCGCAAAGAGTCACATGTCATATTATCACTCTACCTATGCTCTTTACTTCCTTTGCTGCATTAATCTGCTCCTTGCCATAAAGGATACCAAAATACCTAATTATTATCGTCGATATCCCCAGGTTCTAATTTCCAAGAGGACTTCGAACTAACATCTCCAAGTTAAAAAGATTGATGGCTTGAAGCTTATAAATCACCCAACTTACAGTTCCCTATTTATAAGCATCATTAGTGTTCTCTCAACATCTGTCAGGGATTTATCATGTTATATGCCAGGGAGAGTGACACTGTTTTCTATTGCTCAAATGGATGACCATGCAAAAATGTCAAAAGAAACAAACTGGGATTTAACGTTTTCAATTTTTAATTTTCAACTTTACTGTAAAAGTTCCACTAGTATATGGCAGAAGCCTGAAACGTTGAAATTCAATTGTTGTAACAATTAAAAGTTTTACTTCTATGCAACATCTTTGCCCACACATCCTCTGATCAACAGAGAAGAGTATCTTGTGTTTGTTCAACCATCTTTATCAACCCTTTATCCTGCCTACTGATAAATGATAGTTCAAGCATGGCTACTTACAATCTGTTATATCAGTTAGGATGAGGATATTAGGTGAACATGAAAAGAAAGATTCACATTCGGTGAGTAAGTAAGTGGCTTAATATAGCCTTGGAATACTTGACTAACACATCATAAGCTTAACAAACAAACTGAACTCGTCGCACTCACCCGCTTATGGATCCGGAAAGAACGCCGTGAAAGAGAAAAACAATTTTGAAAAGATGTCAATCCATTTATCTATTCATTTGTTTATTTGAACAAACCAGTTTGTTTGGTACGTCAATATATTACATTGAAATCGATAACTTGTTAAATCAAACAAACAATCAGCCACATATGACTGTTATCTGATGATAATTATACAAATATCATTTATTACAGAACTTAGCTATTGATTTTATACTAATACTGTCCACATCGGTAAAGTCGTTTGGATAGCAACATTATAACATTAACAGCTATCACTAACTGTCACTGATATACACTTAGATAATTCTTTGCTATTTACGATTGTAATTTGCTGATCAGTAATCAGCCGGTGCAGAGAGTCAATAGTGTATATTAAGCCACAGGAGAGTTACTTATTTATAGGAACGGATGATATTGATAGTTACCTTCCCTTTTGGCTAGACAGAAAAGATGAGATAAGAAAGGAGGAGCAGTTAATGATCTAAATAACATAGCTTAAGTTATGAAATAACAATTCATCGTAAAGTTCTACCCCCCCCCCCTTTTTTTCTTAGGAAAGGAATTAGGTTCCAGTACTTTCTCAACAAATGGAAAGCGAGTATTAACGCCTAAATTTACATTTCCCAGAGAAGGACGTGATGTTGGAAAAAGATTCTCCAGAAACTTAAGAGAAAATTATCAAGTATGGGTTGCATTTCTAAATTTCTGTTTAACCTCGTTCACGCCGGTTTCACGTTAAGGGTTTGACTGATTTTATGCGTGGTATGACCAGCCCTCGAATTACTAGTGTTAAACTTTGTTTTACTTCTGTTCTGCGTTTGTCAGGCCTTATAATGATCCTATGGTAGACGCCGTGAACTATTTTGTTTGCGGTCTTGGACGAGATTCAGTCGCGATCAGGAAGTAGAGAAAGTTAGCATTGCTAAATTGAATGTTCCTCGTCAGCTGTAACCAGCAGATCACAGGATGAGGGGCCAGTTATGGAAGTCTTTACTAATAAAATTGTACCGAAAGCACGAGTTGAGCTCAAAATTCAAAATAAAGCATCAAAGTAGACTTAAAACACAATGATGACATGGATGTCAGCGTAAATTTCATTGGTTGAAACTGTATTATTGTAAGAGAAAGCGATTTTCAATGGGGATTTCAGAAGTACTCCTTGATAACATCGGAGTTTTGCTACGCCTCGTCCTGCACTACAGCTTCTCAGCAAATTTGATTTCACATGCTCTCGTGTGTTTTCCAGTTCTGGATGCCAAATGTTTGCTTTGAACATGAGATTATTGAGACTCCAATGATTTTTCGTTGTTCTGCTTCGCTGTGATGATAACCTAACTCTGTTTTTACAACACTTAATCGACATGCACTCCGAAAAGAGTAAACAATTCATACGCGGACCGGTTGTAAATAGGATCTTAGGCACTAAAGGAAAATATAATTGTCTTGAGCATGATTATCAAGAATAAGAATTGCGCGAGATAAACTAAATTCAACTTACCAGCTGAGTGATTGCAGAAGTGGCATGTGAATAAAAGTTATAAAAGAAATAAAATTAAAACGTGCATCTGTTTCTCAAAAAATTCATTTGTTTATTGAGGAATGCTATGCACTTTTTCTTTCGTTTATCACCTGTACTTTAGTTAAATATGTTAACGTATACGCACTGTGAAGGTGCCATGCAAATAGATATGCTTTAAATGACAGAGAAACTTGTACTTACGTTCTAATCGTTTTTCACAATTGCCAAGGCCAAGGAATAAGAAAAAAAAATACATCAAGAACAGAAAAATAAATAAAATAAAAGTAATTAACTGCTAAGAGAGTTGATATTCATTAATCAGTCGGCTAAGACCTCTGCTCAACAAATAGTTCTGATATGAAACCATTTTCATGATTATGACTTTAATTCTCATAATCAGTTTCAAGTAACTAACACCTCAATTTCACAGTCTACCACAGATAACATTAAATCTTTTCGTAAACTGAGCCACTGAATCAAAATCGAATCCTTATCTACTTATGGTTCACACTGAATAAATATTTCCACAAGAGCCTAATTCAAAACGGTATCAACAAGTTTCCAACCATAACTTAGGAAGCAAGGCGAATATCAGAATGCCATGTTTATTGATGATAATAAAACGAAAATTGTAGTTTTCATTATTACAAAAGTAAGCGACAGTGACACAAATATGTTACATGACTGTTACTGCAGTAGTGAAAAGACATGTGAAATCCGCCAAATAACTATGAAAAGAAAACACACTTACGATCTGTTTGCCCGTTAAGGTAGGAAATAAGAAAAAGAGATATGCTAGTTAGTGAGGCACATTTGTTATTGCCTACATTGTCCTTCAGTTTGGTATCGTGAAGTAAAAGCGTCTTTTTAATGGAACAGCCGGTAGTATGACTACGCGTCCTATTACACTTGCCACGACTGTTGGGTATTTCAAATGGTTACCATGTTGGCATTCAATGGGGAAGTCTGACCGTATAACAGTCTTTAACATGCTGTCACCCAGCAATTGTAAAAAAGACATTTTGCCAAAATATAACTCTTGGCCGCAATCAAAAATGATGATTGAGGCGAAAACTATACCGGTTCATTGTAGGTAAAGCGTTTCCTTTTACAAATCTACTCTTTTGCAAAAATGATGATTACTCTGAAGGGAGTCTAACACATGATGACTGTCGAATAGTACCAAGTTTGTTAGAAATGTAAAAATGAGGAAAGGTAAAGAAAAAGCTACTCACGACCTGTTATGTCAATGAGACGTTGGTGAACCCGATGGAAAAGAAGAGAAAATGAATCAACTGAAATTTACTATCAGTTTAAAGCCGTTGTGAGATACTGTGTATTAATTGACTGAGTGGGAGGGCCGGACGGGAAAGTATTTGGCTCGAGGTCATGACGTACGGACCGAGCATAGCACAGAGGTCCGAGTGCCACGATCGAAAGTCAAATATTTCCCATCCAGCCCGACCTAACTCAGTCATTACGCATTTTATTGTATGACTTTTTAGTGTTGGAAATTTTATATTTTTTTTTTCATAAATACCACAAGATAGACCGGCGCGCGCGGAATAACCACAAAAACTATTCTACAATTAATACTTTTCCTTTCTGTTTTCGAGTTAGAACAGGAAACTCACATTTCATCGGAAAACGTAGCATTTTTTTCCATTTGTACTCTCTGCTGTCACTCATTTTTAGCCACAAAAGCGGACAATTTTTTGCACAAGGGCCGGGCGGCTTTTTCCCGACTTGGAGCCCGTTTCTCGGGGTTCTGGTAACTTAACGGGTCCGTAAAGCTGTTCTGCTTTCCTTCAAGATGGTTTCAAAAGCTTAAAAATTCTACAATAAAACTATTAGCTAAAGAAACAAAATGGAATACTTAGGTTGCCACGCTGCTTCTCTCTTCCTAAAATTTTGATTTTAAAGTATTGCCTCGAGCCCGTTAAGTTACCAGGCATTTCGAGAAACGGGCGCCGGCTCACATCAACCCGTCCGGCCCTCCATACGTCAGCTTTTCTATGGAATTGCGCGAGGGGGGGGGGGGGGGCAGGCGGGCCATATGCTAAAATCGATTAATGCGAATTAATTTATGCCTTTGAGCATACTTTCGGACATCAAGAGATTGTAATCTTGCAGACACAAGAGGTTATAAGCTGGACACAAGATATAATAATTGGTTTTATAATCGCATGCGGACACCAACAAATGAACCACTTTGAGGTATGCGAAAACGATTGATGTTCTATAATAAAATAATAAAGTGATACTGCTTTCGCTGCCAGAAAAGGAAGCAAAAGATAACAACAAATACTAACTAACTTTTAAAGGAAAAAGAACTTATAATAATGTTTGATATACCTCGCAAAGGTAAGGGAGTCAAAGTATTTTGAATTGAACAGAATAAAAGAAAAGGCTTCGAGAAGGGTTGTTTAATTTGCACTTTTTTCGACGTTTTGCTTAATAATATGATCTAAGTATGAACTAAAATAATTTCTTACCCACTAAATTGTCCACAAACCATGATTTTACAGAGGAAAGAGCAACAGCAACAGAAATAAATTGTTAGCTTAATTTAAGGGTTTCATACAAAATAATAATGTTAAGGCAACAAATTGATACTTTCAGATACTTGATATGGTGAAAGAAAACAAAATTCTATCACTTATAGAATTTGGTTTCCTTTCACCATATTTTATGACCTAGTTTATGAATTGCTTAGAGATTCAACGTACCGAAAGGCCAATGATCGCAAAGGGAAAAAGGCAAATACCACTACACAATGAAACTTTCCTACGTGAGTGATTTTCTACTTTTCTAACTAAAAGATTGAACATGCTGTGCGTATGTTGTTTAATTCACCCTGAAATGCTCTAAGCAAAGATATGCTAGGCAAACTATAAATTCTAGATAAGGTGAATTGTAACTGGATTTTCACATACTAAGCGATCATTAGACTGTGAAATTTTCTGCGCGAGCAGAATTTAACACTCAAGTTTCAAATTAAAAAATTCAGTAACGGTTCGAACTGCGCTTTCTTTTACTGATCACGAGAAGAAACTAAGCGTCTTAAGCACCCCAAATTTCAACTCACTGAAAAGAATATCTGAACTGGTCAGAAAATGTCGCACAGTTTTTTTTCGCGAAAATTAAAGAGACAGTAAACAAACTAGAAAACGAATTATAATTAGTCAATGAAACTCAATTAGCAGTTACTAACAGGCAGAGAGCAAATTCGGCACTACATTTCACTTTTTGATTACATTGAATATCAATCCAAATATTTAGCTTGCCTCAAGCAATTCCAATCCTATAGAAAACATTATCTTGACTAATAGCTATTTTGAAGAAATGAAAATGTTACTTGCTCCCTAATTTCCCAAATTTGGGTTAATACGTAATATTAAAAGGAAAATGCAGAAAGAAAGAAAAGGAAGTAAGTACACTAGAGTACAAAAGCAATTTGATAAATACCTATAGTCATGCAACCCTCAAAAAAGGAAATTTTAATCTTCAGATGTTTTGTGAAGTAAATTGCATGATAGCGATCAAAACGTACACATTTTAGCATAATGTTTAACACTGTCTGTGTCCGTGCTATTCTGAGAGCAACAGAGTAAACGTCACTTGAATTGTTTCTTAATTAATGAATGGTAAAAACCTTGAAATATTTACTCTTTTCGAAATACAATTACTCGACTCGACTTGTTTGTAGTAATGTTGTTAAGTCAGCAACAATTATTTTAACTGATAACTATTAAGCAACGAAAGCTTTACTTTCTTTCTGATTTGTCAAATTGGGGATAGTGCACCAGGTTAAAACGAAAATGAAGAAAAAATATTAAAACGTAAAAGCACTAAAGTATGTATCAACCACAAACTACAAGTAGTCAATGAAACTCAATTATCAATCACGAACAGGCAGGCAATCTCGTGCCTCATTTCACTTGTTGAGCGGTGTCAAACTAGATATTCCACTTGTCTCGCGCAATTTAAATGTAATAGAAGCCATTTACACCAGTTTACTTAGACATTTACCATTATCTTTCTTAATGACGAGATAAAACTATTACACAACGAAAACGTTACTTACACCCTGATTTGACAAGTGAGGGCCAATGCATCAGATTAAAAAGAAAATGAAGAGAATCAATTTAGAAAGTAAACTAATAGACAACTCCATTATCAGTTACGAACAGGCACGCAAATCCCCTGCCTCATTTCACTTGTTGAGCGGTGTCAATCTTGATACTCCACTTCTTTCGATCAAGTTAAATGTAAAAGAAACCATGAACACCGATTTACTTAGACATTAACGATTATCTTTACTAATGACAAGAGAAAATTATTACACAACGAAAACGTTACTTACCCACTGATTTGACAAGTGAGGGCCAATGCATCAGATTAAAAAGAAAATGAAGAGAATCAATTTAGAAAGTAAACTAATAGACAACTCAATTATCAGTTACAAACAGGCACGCAAATCCCCTGCCTCATTTCACTTGTTGAGCGGTGTCAATCTTGATATTCCACTTCTTTCGATCAAGTTAAATGTAAAAGAAACCATGAACACCGATTTACTTAGACATTAACGATTATCTTTACTAATGACAAGAGAAAATTATTACACAACGAAAACGTTACTTACCCACTGATTTGACAAGTGAGGGCCAATGCATCAGATTAAAAAGAAAATGAAGAGAATCAATTTAGAAAGTAAACTAATAGACAACTCAATTATCAGTTACGAACAGGCACGCAAATCCCCTGCCTCATTTCACTTGTTGAGCGGTGTCAATCTTGATATTCCACTTGTTTCGATCAAGTTAAATGTAAAAGAAACCATGAACACCGATTTACTTAGACATTAACAATTATCTTTACTAATGACAAGAGAAAATTATTACACAACGAAAACGTTACTTACCCACTGATTTGACAAGTGAGGGCCAATGCATCAGATTAAAAAGAAAATGAAGAGAATCAATTTAGAAAGTAAACTAATAGACAACTCCATTATCAGTTACGAACAGGCACGCAAATCCCCTGCCTCATTTCACTTGTTGAGCGGTGTCAATCTTGATATTCCACTTGTTTCGATCAAGTTAAATGTAATAGAAACCATGAACACCTATTTACTTAGACATTAACCATTATCTTTATTAATGACAAGAGAAAATTATTACACAACGAAAACGTTACTTACGCGCTGATTTGACAAGTGAGGGCCAATGCGTCAGATTAAAAAGAAAATGAAGAGAATCAATTTAGAAAGTAAACTAATAGACAACTCAATTATCAGTTACGAACAGGCACGCAAATCCCCTGCCTCATTTCACTTGTTGAGCGGTGTCAATCTTGATATTCCACTTGTTTCGATCAAGTTAAATGTAAAAGAAACCATGAACACCGATTTACTTAGCCATTAACCATTATCTTTACTAATGACAAGAGAAAATTATTACACAACGAAAACGTTACTTACTCGCTGATTTGACAAGTGAGGGCCAATGCATCAGATTAAAAAGAAAATGAAGAGAATCAATTTAGAAAGTAAACTAATAGACAACTCAATTATCAGTTACGAACAGGCACGCAAATCCCCTGCCTCATTTCACTTGTTGAGCGGTGTCAATCTTGATATTCCACTTCTTTCGATCAAGTTAAATGTAAAAGAAACCATGAACACCGATTTACTTAGCCATTAACCATTATCTTTACTAATGACAAGAGAAAATTATTACACAACGAAAACGTTACTTACTCGCTGATTTGACAAGTGAGGGCCAATGCATCAGATTAAAAAGAAAATGAAGAGAATCAATTTAGAAAGTAAACTAATAGACAACTCAATTATCAGTTACGAACAGGCACGTAAATCCCCTGCCTCATTTCACTTGTTGAGCGGTGTCAATCTTGATATTCCACTTGTTTCGATCAAGTTAAATGTAATAGAAACCATGAACACCGATTTACTTAGACATTAACCATTATCTTTACTAATGACAAGAGAAAATCATTACACAACGAAAACGTTACTTACCCACTGATTTGACAAGTGAGGGCCAATGCAGCAGATTAAAAAGAAAATGAAGAGAATCAATTTAGAAAGTAAACTAATAGACAACTCAATTATCAGTTACGAACAGGCACGTAAATCCCCTGCCTCATTTCACTTGTTGAGCGGTGTCAATCTTGATATTCCACTTGTTTCGATCAAGTTAAATGTAATAGAAACCATTAACACCAGTTTACTTAGACATTTACCATTATCTTTATTAATGACGAAATAAAACTATTAGACAACGAAAACGTTACTAACTCGCTGATTTGACAAGTGAGGGCCAATGCATCAGATTAAAAAGAAAATGAAGAGAATCAATTTAGAAAGTAAACTAATAGACAACTCAATTATTAGTTACGAACAGGCACATGAATCTCCTGCCTCATTTCACTTGTTGAGCGGTGTCAATCTTGATATTCCACTTCTTTCGATCAAGTTAAATGTAATAGAAACCATGAACACCGATTTACTTAAACATTAACCATTATCTTTACTAATGACAAGAGAAAATTATTACTCCACGTTACTTACACCCTGATTTGACAAGTGAGGGCCAATGCATCAGATTAAAAAGAAAATGAAGAGAATCAATTTAGAAAGTAAATACTCTAAAGCAAAAACTACAATTAGTTTATAACAGAGAATTGTCAAATGCAACACGAAGAAAATATATCTCACTATTTATGTGTTTTGTACCACAACGTGCACGATAATAATTGGAAAGTGGTAGCCCAAATGAAATAAAAAAGAAAAAGAAACGAAAGATAGAAAGCAGAAAAGCGAAACAACGGCACCAGCACCAGGTCAGAGCGTGGACCTCTTTAGCCTGGAGATCTAAATACTTCCACTTTAACGGAACAATTTACAACACATAGTCGCAATAACAACATCGAGAGTAAAAAAAATCAATAGTTGTTCATCTAAACGGTGCTTTCACTCCGATGATAAACCGTGAGTTATGGTATCTTCGTTCACACGAAACAGAAAAGAGAAATACAAATCTTTAAAAAAACAGTGAGATATACGAAGATAGATAGAGATATACCACCCACCTCGAGAAATAAAAGAGAAATATGACGAACCGTCGAGTTCAAATAACTTAGTTTGTACAAAGCATCTAAAGACTGGACATCAGCTTCACTTCGAAATTATATTAAAACTGCTAAAGATTGGCACTTACTCTCTCCTAATCATTCCATCATTTACATGAAAGTACAAGAAAGAAAAGAAAAATGAATGAATAAATAAACAAAACAACAACAACATCAAAAACTTAGGCAGAAATAATTCCTTCTAATATTTTTTCAAATTACGAACAAAAGGGAGAATAAAATCGCCTTGGATGCTTAGACTGTGCCACCCACTTCGAGAAAAAAAAAATAGAAAAATGACGAATATCAAGTTTTGCCAACTTCGCATACACAAAAATGAAAAACAACGCCTTGGCTTTTAATTCAACTCATTGGATTCATCACGAAGGGCTCAACGTAATTTTATTGCTGAAAAGGCTAAAACGCATTGGAGTCAGTCAAACTGATATTGGACATTGACTTCACCTAGACGAAGAAATTACTTATTGTTAAAAAGATCAACTGAATCAATTCTACTGATTCCAAACCCGTCCTACTCCCACACCAAGCGTGGAGTCAAATTGTGCTGCTTACTGGAGAACGCTTGTAATCGAGTAGTGAGCCGGACTTCTCAGACGGAGAGACTCAAAAGTAATGGAAAAAGTGAAATACTTTATCTACTTACGTACTGTAGTCCAACGCAGATTTCAAAGGAGAAAAAAGATGAAAAGAAATATTTTGACAAAGTTACTTTCTGCTTAAAAATACTGTTTATTTTATTGCTTGCTTAATATTTTCGCCTGATTCGGAACCATAACAATAAGAAAGACACTAACAAATATGATATGCAGTGAGGATCGTAAATTGTTACTGTTGCTAAAGAAAACGAATCCATAATTTAACCGTTACCAAAAAGCCAACATAAAAAAATTGTGGCCATTTGATTAATTTTAGCCCACCAAAAAATTTTCAGCTGCCAAGGGGCACCTTTTGGTTTTATCATTGTGCAAATTGAAACAATTTCGATATTTTATGACATGCTGAGTACACTTACAACCATCAAGGGAAAGTTATCATTATCGAGTAGTCCTTAGTCCTTATTTTGATGAAATTGACCTTAAAGTGCTTATGACACGATTTTTTTTTTATTTTCTGGTTGATAGCTGTTTAAAATAATTACCGCCTAGTAAGTTCTCCTTGAACAGTTTTTTTGCGCATTGGAGGTACCATTTGGCGGTCAAAGAGTGTCTCCATTAAGCGCGCTGCCAAAACGTTTATGCTACATATCACAGCTGTGACGTAGAAAACTGTAAAGACACGTCGGCAACTATGGTGGAGGAAGGAGAAATCTAGAAGAAAGGGCGAACGTACTGCGCGGCTGAAGCACCAAATGATGTTAGCTACAATAACAATACACATGCAGTGGGTATTTCCATACAATACTTTCCAAAGGATGTAGCTGTAAGGCCAAAATGGACGCGTTTCGATCTTCGATCGCCGATCGGCCTTATCCTCCGTACCGGCTTCGAAGACGGTTGTTACGACACATATCACTGGTCAAATCACAGGAAGATAACCAATGAATTCAGCTAAAGAGAGCGCTGATTAAGGGGCCTGTTCCCACACCGTACACGATTAAACATTCTTTTCGGCTGACATTTCGCGAGCGGAGAACGGTGAGCTCCTTAATGTTGTTTATTTCACGCGCTTGAGATGTACTCATACTCCTTGTCTTTCCACATGACTACATTTGCGCTTTCCTTATCATATGAAAACCCTACCAATTGCAGTTTCCATCGTATCTCAATAACAGAAATATATTATTTGTAATAAAGGTCAAGCTCTTTCCTGAGCTAACCGTTATCCTGTTGCCTGAACGGTGTGAAAGATCTAGCAGATACTGGCATAAACACAAGCTCGAAGGGGCCGTGTATTCTCCTAACCTAGTTTCCAAAAATCTATTCCACGAGCCATCAATTACCCCCTGCCCTCAAAAAAAAAATTCTCAACAAGAGCAATTTCATTGAGATAATAGCACTGCAACAAAATAAATAAAGAAACACAAATATTATTGAATTAAATGGTAGCGAGTTCCAGTGCTGTGTGAAAGTCGATGCATACGAAATTTACAACTTACACTGATGTCAATTATTTTCCATCGAGCGAAATGGATCATATGGCAATGCTGCACTTAAACTAAAGAATTTTTCTCCATTGAAATCCCTTTTTGAGATGAACTTGAATCAGATGACTCTAAACGCACTCGTTTTCCATTTGACCGGCTCGACAACGATCGCCTCTGCCTTTGCAATGTACGAGGAAAGGAGTAACTTGCTGTGAGACTGCCCGGTGACTTCTCGGCGAAAAATCATCGTGCTTCACGATACAGCTGATTCTTTCGTCAAAAGTTAGCTTTTGGTTAGCTAAGGGAATTGCTCCGCGGGAACGAAACCCTATAGCACCGACCAAGGGTCGCCGCACTTAATTCGAAGAAATAAAATTTGAGGCAACAGGAACGAACAAAGATAGCCATTCTTTCCATAGATTTCGCCATAAGAAACAAAACACAAAAGCAACAAACTAAACACTGAATAACGGGATTTTTTTGGTCTAATCTTGACTTAAACACCACAGGCGAGAAACCGTCTTTGCCAGTCTTCATCGAAATCTGCGTTTGATGCACGCGGTTCTCCTTGGTAGAGCTGAACCGTAGTCGCAACGTCCATTTCTTCTTTATTACTTGAGTGCGATGTATCCCAACTCTCGGTAGAGCTTCCTGAAGGTAGGTAGACAGCTATCGAACATTACTTAAAGAGTATTTCAACGCTCACCGATACAAAATTACAAGAGACGTGAGAGTGTAAGTGTCAACGGAGAGTTTTTACAGTTTTCTACGTCATCACCCGCTAATTCGTTACCACGGGATACTTTAAAGCCAAAATAAGAGCACTTTGGGGCCCGAAAAAACTGAGTTTTTACTTTTCCGAAATTTCTCTTCTAATCGGGATTGGTTTATACATATGATAAGTTAAATATCTACGCAAAACAATTTCGTGCACTTCAAGGATAATCTAAATACCCTTAGCGTCCTATTTAGTGCTTACGAATTTTTAAGGAATTACAGTGCTCGCATTAAAAATTGTATTATTCCCTGATGTCCAGATGGCCGAGAGTGTATCTAGAATAATCATTATGTGAAATATTGAAATATGTATATTTTTTGCGGAATGCCAGAAATTAAAACCAGTAATAATTTAAACAACTTAGATTAGTATTAGGGAGGGGGATATTCTGATCCCATTTCCAAACAGTTTACCTTAATACCATTTCCACCCCCGTAGGACAGTGTACGTGTCATGCCTCTAATTGGACAGCGTAATAGGACAGTAGATACGTTGTGCCTGTGTAAGTGGACAGTAAGCGATGTTGTCGCGCATTTCGCCGAGTTAATAGTTGTTTTTTTAATGAAAATGTACAACTGATGTCTATTTTCCTTCTCAAGTTTTGTCGTAGTTCTGGTTAATTGATAACAGGACCTCAAGTCGTCCAATTCTATCTGTAATCATACTCGTAATTAACAAATGCAACTCCCGCTGCGTGGTCGTCCGATTGTTATAATCACTTGTATGGTTACAGACCGAATTGAACTCTACTCAGTCCTATTACCATCATTTATTGCACATGTATAAATTGCATAAGGCAAGTGAAAAACGTGTGGAAGGTATGTGGAAGAGTTATCCCTTCTACACAGCACAGTAATTTCACACGTTACTCAAGTAGTTCTTGAACCCTTAATGTGAAATTCTTGCACTCACGCTTGTTCCTTAATGTTCTTGACAGCGATTTGTAAATGAACCGACCTTATCACGGAGCGCCTGAGTAAAAAGTGTTATCGATAAAAGCTCGTTTTGATAATGAACGTTAAACCACTTACCAACTTGATATGTCCAGTAAGATTGAGGGGGAAAAAGGAAATAAAAAAGAATTAGTGTTTCAAGGTTACAGCTTACTTTAAACCATTTTTGACATGTACGTTAGTCAGAATGTCTGTAATCCGCGAATATAATTAAAATGGTGAGTACTTACCGCCTGGAGATTAATTTCATTTTGGAAAATAGAGAGAAATAATGATAGAAGAAAATATTGTTAGTATTGAATGCAAAAGCTTATGAGCTAATACATTTTTCTAACTACCGCTTTATATAAATTTTAACGAATGAAAGTTTCTTGTGCACCATTTAGAACAACACGGCCTATTCTAGTTACCTAATTTCCCGCATTTCAGAAATTCGCTTCGTTGTTTTAATAAAGCTACTAATAGTTTCATTGATTGGGAAAAGTTTAAAATGATAAATTAATGATACAAATTTAAGTGATAAGAGTCATTTGTAGGTATTACTACTCTATTATTAATCATAACATAGCTTAATGACTTATCAGTGAAACATTGCATAGTGATTAACTAAAACCTTTATTTAAAGACTTCATTGCAAAGAATTCCTTGATATGTTCAGCAATTTTCTTTTGCTCAACGAAATGTAACATCACAAGTGAAAAACGGTACAGAAAGTCAATGAAATTCAATTTTATATCTATACATTCAAATTTCTGAAAACATGGCTCAGAGGAAAATAAATTTAGTTCGATTGAGCTCAACTTACAGCAAGACCAAGTATGAAATAAAATTGAGTAGAACAATAAATGGGTTCTTTCACCCTGATAAGTTTGTGTAGCGTCAGGTTCCTCAAATCAAGTAATTAAAATGTATATATCCAAGTTGAACTCTAAGAACATACTAACCAAATGCCTATTTTAGATAAATTGAATTGGAGCTGAACAACAAGATCACAAAACGTACGTAACACAATAAATAGATACTTACACACTATTGAGCATCAGGTGAAATGAAAGAAAAGATTCAAAAGTAAATTAATGCTCTCTTGCTTTATTGCGAGTCTTGCGAGGTTTTTTTTTTTTTTTTACAGTGTTTACACTCAATTAATTATCTCCTTCATTTGGTACTAAGGTGTAATACACCTGCTCCTTAAAAGATCAAAATTATAAATAAACCGTTACCTGTAGGT
This sequence comes from Pocillopora damicornis, assembly GCF_964200805.1. Lineage (NCBI taxonomy): Eukaryota > Metazoa > Cnidaria > Anthozoa > Scleractinia > Pocilloporidae > Pocillopora > Pocillopora damicornis. Next base: position 25,471,000 of record NC_142674.1, on the reverse strand, counting down.
TTGTTTGTTGGTTTGTATGTTTTCTTTCTTAGGAGGCGGGGGGGGGGGGGTGGGAAGGGGAAACATTTAAGTAGCAATCTCTGTAGGAGCGGTCTAAGACCTCAAACTTTGCCCATTAAAACCTTGAATTGAACTGAACAGCAAGATCGATGAATTGATATTTTTTTTTTCACAATTATGATCCTCAGTTAGTTGTCTAAATAATCTCCAAATCTAAATGAGTGAACATATCACTTTTCATGAGGGAACCAGGAAAGCTGCGTTACGGTCTAGTTTTTACCATTCGTCGTGATGTGAAGAAAGACAAGAAAGAGGAACCCATGAACCCTTAGTTTCATTGAGAAAGCCTGGATCTGCAGAACAGGCGCAATTTTTCAGCGTTTTGCGGTCAAACAGAGGCAAGCGCGAAGCGAGCGCGAGCGTGGGTCACGCGCGAGAGGAGGAGTGCAAATATAAAAAACACGACAAAACACCTGTACCCCTATGCACACCAAGATAGAAAAACCACGAAAACATTTGGAGAATAGTGAATAGCTAGGAAGGTTATAATTAGAATTAAATTACTTTAAAATGTCAGAATCATTGAAAAAAAAGGAATCCGCTCTCAGGGCCCTTTTCCTTTTTTAATAACAAAATGGAACACCCTCATGTAAAATGTAGCTTATTGTTTCTTATTATTCTTTCTTCTAAGCTAGCTCCAACAAAATTACTCAGCTGCCAGAAAGTTATGTGACAAGTGACAAACACAACGTAAGATTAATCTAATTTTTATTACATATCAGTTTTAAAAAAAATGATAAGTATTCAAATTGGATTTTATGCAAATACTAGTCAAAGGCCTATTTTAAAAGAAATAGGATTGATCTTAAACAACAAGATCAGGGAATGGATAAACATACATAGCACAATAAGTAGATACTTACCCCCTGTTGAGCATCAGTTGACATGAAAGAAAGAAAACAACACTTGTTCAGTGAAGTGTTGTTAATAATTTTAGCTTAGTAATCGTTAAGTTACATCCCCAGGAAAAAGGCCAGTAAAGCTGTGTTCGTTCCAATTCGGATTATTATCAGGCAATATTTTCCACAGCTTTTACTCTCGACTAACTTCGAGAAAAACCTCTTTATCTAAATGTTGATATCGTTATAAAAAAAAATTTGTTTTGACCATTTCTTTTGATAAGAACAAAGCCAAGAAAGAGGAAAGCATGAACCCTTAGTTTCATTGAGGAGGCCTGGATCTGCAGAACAGGCGTAATTTTTCAGCGTTTTTTGGTCAAATGGAGGCAAGCGCGAAGCAAGCACGAGAGCGAGTCACGCGCGAGAGGAGGAGTGAAAATATAAAAAACACGACAAAACACCTGTACCCCTATGCACACCAAGATTGGGAAACCATGAAAACTATTTTGAGGATATTGAATAGCTAGGGAGGTTATGATTAGAATTAAAATATTTTTAAAAATGTCAGAATCATTGAAAAAAAAGGAATCCGGTCTCTGGGCCCTTTTCCTTTTTTTAATAACAAAATGGAAGTGACAAACACAACGTAAGATTAATCTAATTTTTATTACATATCAGTTTTAAAAAAAATGATAAGTATTCAAATTGGATTTTATGCAAATACTAGTCAAAGGCCTATTTTAAAAGAAATAGGATTGATCTTAAACAACAAGATCAGGGAATGGATAAACATACGTAGCACAATAAGTAGATACTTACACCCTGTTGAGCATCAGTTGACATGAAAGAAAGAAAACAAACAATTGTTCAGTGAAGTGTTGTTAATAACTTTAGCTTAGTAATCATTAACTTACTCCCCCAAAGAAAAGGCCAGTAAAGCTGTGTTCGTTCCAATTCGGATTATTATCAGGCAAGATTTTCCACAGCTTTTACTCTCGACTAACTCCGAGAAAAACCTGCTTATCTGAATGTTAATGTATTATAAAAAAAGTTTGTTTTGACCATTTGTTTTGATATGAAGAAAGACAAGAAAGGGGAAACCATGAACCCTTAGTTTCATTGAGGAGGCCTGGATCTGCAGAACAGGTGTAATTTTTCAGCGTTTTTCGGTCAAACAGAGGCAAGCGCGAAGCGAGCGCGAGGTCGAGTCACGCGCAAGAGGAGGAGTGAAAAAAAAAACCACGAAAACACACCTGTACCCCTATGCACACCAAGATAGAAAAAGCACGAAAAACATTTTAAGAATAGTGAATAGCTTGGGAGGATATGATTGGACTTAAAATACTTTAAAAATGCCAGAATCATTGAGAAAAGAGGAATCCGGTCTCAGGGCCCTTTTCCTTTTTTTAATAACAAAATGGAACACCCTCATGTAAAATGTAGCTTATTATTTCTTATTGTTCTTGTAACTTCCAAGCTAGCTCCAACAAAATTACTCAGCTGCCCGAAAGTTATGTGACAAGTAACAAACGCAACACAGATTAATCTAATTTTAATTACATATCAGTTTTAAAAAAAATGATAAGTAATCAAATTGGATTTTATGCAAATATTAGTTAAAGGCCTATTTTAAAAGAAATAGGATTGATCTTAAACAACAAGATCAGGGAATGGATAAACATACGTAGCACAATAAGTAGATACTTACGCCCTGTTGAGCATCAGTTGACATGTAAGAAAGAAATTGTGTTCAGTGAAGTGTTGTTAATAATTTTAGCATAATTTTAGCATAGTAATCATAAACTTACATCCCCAGAGAAAAGGCCAATAAAGCTGTGTTCGTTTCACTTCTGATTATTATCAGACAAGGTTTTCCACAGCTTTTACTCTCGACTATATAACTCCGAGAAAAACCTCCTTATCTGAATGTTGTTGTAGTTATAAAAAAAAATGTTTGTTTTTACCATCCGTTCTGATATGAAGAAAGACAAGAAAGAGGAAACCATGAACCCGTTGTTTCATTGAGGAGGCCTACATCTGCAGAACAGGCGAGATTTTTCAGCGTTTTTTGGTCAAACGGAGGCAAGCACGAAGCGAGCGCGAGGGCGAGTCACGCGCGAGAGGAGGAGTGAAAAAAAAAAACACGAAAAACATTTTGAGAATAAAGAATAGCTTGGGAGGTTATGATTGGAATTAAAATATTTTACAAAATGTCAGAATCATTGAAAAAAAAGGAATCCGGTCTCAGACCATGAAGTGCGAGTCACGCTCGAGGAGGAGTGAAAAAAAATACACGATTGTATTCTCAATTTACTTCTCTATGTGCAGAACAGGCGCAATATTCTGCGTTTTTCCGACAAAGAGAGGCAAGAAGGAAGCGAACACGAAGAGTGAGTCACGCACGGAAGGAGGAGTACAAAAAAAGGAAGGCAAAACCAGCTGTTCCCTGTACCTACACCAATTTTTCGAGCTATTTTTCCCCCAGACACCGGCGGAGACTACAACAAACATGGTTTTATGTCGAGGCAACATTTTCTCCAAAGAAATGACGGTTACAAGTAAACATATGTTTCTATGCGAGCGAAACCTATAAGAAGGTGATATATTTGAACGTAAATAAATCTTTACAGTTATATTGCTGTTTCAAATGCGTATGTGGACAGGTTTTGTAAACCTAGTGCGTCCGCTACCTTCGGAGGATAAATCTCATAAATGACATTTATCCCATCCCATTGTTTATAGTTGTTGTTGCTTATTTTTTAAGTTCAATTCTGTTCGTATTCCCAATTTACTTCTCTATGTGCTTGTAAATACATCAGCGATGCATTTCCTTTGCTTATCCTTTACACTTGGCTTGTACGGAATTAAACAAAGGGCTTCTCGAAAAGCTTCGTCCATAAAACATGATACGCTTCGCTTTGGTTGAAAGATATTCATACTAATCAATTTGATAGGAACAGTGGAAGTGTGGGAAGTATTTATTTTTTTGCGCTCCTCCCTCGCGCTCACCTAACGCTTGTCTCCGTTCGCCAATGAAATTACGCCGGTTCTCCGAGCAAGACAAGGCGTGGCGTGACATAGTCGGCAACAAGTTATCGATTAGAAAGATATTTTTTAAATATTGAACTACCAAGTTAAAGATGGAAATGATTACGAAGCACAAAAATATAATCTCTTGTCATGAACTGTTTTTTCGACGGTTGATGATCAAACTTTGGGCTGCTTGATGGCTGACAGTTAAACCCATTGAGACCCTTCAAAGCGGACGCTTTACCTGAACTGCACCCGAAACTCATCTAGAGACATGTATTGTAACTTTAATCATCATATGACCCGTATGGACCCGCGCACCCTTCTTTTATATGCAAGTACATCCTATCTAGGTTGACACAAAAATTTAGAAATCTCGAACACTAAGTGGTAAAATGTTCATTGACTGAGTTTGGTCGGGCCGGACCGGATAATAAGCACTAGTATGACCTCGAGCCAAAAGTTTACCTGTCCGGCCCTTCCATCCAGTCGATAAGTACATTTTACGTAATTTTTTCCTCTTTCCAAGTTATGCTGTTTGCCAAAACTCCAATAAAACTCACAACCAAAAACGGGATGCGCACGCTCCAAAAAATTAATCCGCACTTTTGGTACAGAACGTTTACATTTCAACAAAAAATCGCCTATATTTTATTATGTTTCAATGGTGAAGATGAACGAAGATATGTGCATTCGATTAAATCAAATTGAATGAATAAAAAAAAAAATAAAAATTTTACTTGACTCATGTAAGCGGTCAAACCAAATATGCCAAAGAGGGTTAATAAAAAATAATGGTTACTTACAGCCTTATTGTCACAAGGTCAGGCAAGATAATAAAAGAGAATAGAAAAGACAGTAAAATCATAAATCAGCAAATTGTGTCTAAATCAACAATCGTTTTAGTTCAACAGTTCACAATTCGAATAGACGATTAAAATCATACTCACATGCTGTATTGAGCAGGAACCAGGGGCAGAAAAGAAACAAAAAAAGTTAGTTTAAGTGAGGAGAGTAATTTAGGAAAAGAATGCAGTAATGTTAAAAACTAATCAATGAAACTAGGTTAAACACATGGGATAGGAACTCGTTTCACACTTTTGAAGGTTTATTGGGCTGGAGACTTAGAGGATGAATGACCAACAATTAAAGGTAACAATATGATAATATTTATGGGCAACTGTTTGATACGTGTCTTTCCGCTTGTTTATTGAGGGACAAAGTTGTTTGCCAGAAATTGGTTTTCGATCTTATAAGCGGACTTGTCAACAATGGTAGTTTTGCTTAATGGGGAGGAAGCTTGCAGTTATTGCCAGATTTGTATCTAATTTGTTTCTTTTTCTGCTTAGAAGTTTCCTTAATGTCAGCATGAGCAGAGGAAAATGCCAATTTAAAAAAATATTCTGGTGTACTGTCGATGTTGTATTTTGATCATCCCTTTCTACATCAATATTTCAATTTTCTCAGTTTTCCGACTCTGTTTACTTAAAACCAGTTCCCTGAAAGTTGTATTTGATGCATTATCTTCTGCTGACATTCTTCTGCTGACATTATGGTCTCAGTCTCTCGCTCTCTCCCCCTCCCCCCGTTCCCCTCTCTTCCCCTCTCTCCCCCTCCCTCTCTCTCCCCCTCTCCCCCTCTCTCTCTCTTATGAAAATCTTCCGCACCTGTTGTTCTTAGTTGTCCACTAAACGCAAGAAAGGCAGCGGCGCAGATGTGCTCGCAACGCAACTGCTTATTCATGCTTTAATCATAAGAATAATCTTGAACAAACAAACAAACGAACAAACAAGCAAAAACAAACAAACGGAGATGACAACGTATCATTATCCTTAAAGTAATTAGTTCTAAGCTTTCACTTACCGCCTGATGTATTTACATGTATTTGATCCACCGAAGACGATATTGAGAGCAAAGAAAACGATAGGGATAAGTATTATAAAAAATTGTTTAGTTCAACTAACATTTATAGTCAAAGTAGGCAATACTAACACACTTCCCATCAATCATCATATGGGACTGAAGGCTGGCCTCGGTTATTCTTCATCAACTGTTTTCGAGATATATCATTTATTTTGCTATTACAACGACTGGTATTAGAACATCAAATTCTCATCCTCATCCTGTCATCCTGTGTTTTGCTACTCATACACGTTTGCGGTATTTAGGAATGTTATGGAAAGTGGAGCAGAAACAGATGTCACAACTAAATTATTAACTTCAGTAATTTAATCATAATTAATCACTTACACGCTGGTGTATTTCACAAAGGCCGCACATGAGAAGAGAAAGCACAGAATGACAATTAAGTTAGGGAGATTAGATGAAAAATAAGTAAGCCAATAAATGAATTATGCCTCGATTAATTTGAAGCTTCAACATCCCACACGGGAAACCCTCAGGCGTTTAAACTTTTGAAAATTGATCCGTTCAAATTTCAGCCCCCGGGGCCAAAATTGTGTTTCAATACCCTACCCAAGTACTGGACTTAATGGTCAATTTTTTTTTAAAGGTAAAATGAGTGATCCTGACATTCTATACTTTTGCCGAGCCTTATAAGCTAGACCTTGTAGACCTTTCTCCGGAGCCATTCGTACCCAAAAGTGAACTCTTTATCTTAAAACACCACATTATAAGTTAAAGCACTTTTATTCGACACTTCCGGTTCAAATTCCCACCCCAGCCAGGCGAGGCTCACGGCATTCCCCAACCCCAGGCACGAACGACAGTTCCCCTACGGGGGAATGTTAAAGCTTTAAATTGATCGGCCCATTTGGAATAGCGAAGCCATTAAGTATTGAAACGTTTTTAATGCAATGTGGTGTAACTGAAAAAAAAAAAAAGAAGGTATATTGTTTTTAAACGATTTTGATTTTCTTTCGGTGGAACAGAAGTATGGAGAAGTCTTTCTTTAAGACCTTTACCAAATAGAAGTTTCGTAAAGTTTAAGATGGTGACGTTTTGATATTTCCTTTGCAGAGAATAAGAGGGAAAAAAAATCCTTAACATTGAATGGACTCAAATCCACGCTAACCAGTGCATTCAAAGTTAAATATGATGTCACAAGATAAAGCTATTTTTCTTATTTTAACAATCATCTGTTGTTCAAAACAATGCAAAAGCAAAATTAAGTGAGTCCTGAAGGGAGGATAAAGTAAAATTATTCATTAAGGTTTAGGATTTAGTGTGTGACCTTGAAACATGGGTTATTTTCCAGGCCGAAACGCAAATCTCGATTTCTGAATGAAGTACAACGCCTCCTGATCTTTTCTTTTGTCGTTAATAATTTTCAGCTCGTAGAAAGGGTATAGAATGGGAGTGGTTAGCAACTTTTTGGTCATGTGACATGTTAGGAATAACATCTACATCGAGAAACTGAAGTAGCACTTACTTCCTGATGTTTCCGAAGTGCAGTCCATGAAAAACATAGAGAAAGGAAAGAAAAGAAAATCACCGGCCATCACATCCCCATGTTAACAAAGCATAGAAAAGTGGGAAGAGTAATGAGATATTTCCTATACAGTGCCAGAAATTTAATCAAAAATATTAAATGGTTTTCTTTTGGACATGCAGTTTTTATTATCATAGTGAATGATGCAGCTCAGTTAATCCTCCCCTGTGCTTTTTAAAAATTCCCTAAAGATCAATATCAACGCCCTGACAGCAAAGGTGCGTACTGTTTTATACTTCTTTCTCCTCCTGAAAAGGAAGAGCTCTTGTAAGTCGTGTTGCAAAAACTTGGTGACCTGTGAACATATTGTTATCCTACTCGCCAGGGCAAATAAACAAAGCCATTTTATACAAAAATAGGGGGCCTCGCCATCATGATGGAAACGTGAAAGACGTCAAACTATTCTCATTTCAAAACTTAATAGGAAAAAATAAAAATACATTGAATTATTTTTAGCAAATGTTTTGTATGCTAGTGACTGTCAACAGTAAGTTTCGATTAAAAAAAAACTTTCTAAAAAATTTCTCGCCCGCAAGTATGGATGCTTCAAACAGGTAGCTGCTACACTTCTCTTTGACAAAAATGTGATTACCATTGCTCTGAAATAATTCCAGAAAAGTATAAATGACATAGAATAAGTAAGTGATTAAATAAGCTAACACATTTTTTTGCACTTAAAAGTTAAGAAATTAATAAATTATCCAAAAGATTACTTACTTTGAGCTAATATTTCCATGAAAATGTTTCGTACATTGAGAGAAAGGAAAACAATCTCAAATTATGTAGTAACCAAGATTTGTTTATTGCATTTGCAGTTGAAAGAAAAAAACTAGCAACAACAAACAACTAAATAAACAATAAAAATGAAATGGAAACTGAAGAAAAACATACTAAATTGTCGATAGTAACAACAATAAGAACAAGCTTAATTTTGCCTACTCGGTCCATATTATAGTTAAAGTTATTAATTATTCGATTCATTGAAAAAGAGAGAAGGCCGAGAGACAGCTCCCAATATTTGTTTGTATCTCGACCTGATTACTACAGCACAACTTCAATAGTTAGCCATCAGCCCATAGGAAAGGCGACTGCAATATTTGGACAACGGTGACAGTGATAACAAACTTACGACACTGCTGTTCATCTGAACCATCACCACAGTTATCTCCGTAACGGCAACGTCTCCATTTACTGAGACACTTTCCATTAGCACAAGTGAACTCGTAGTCTGCACACTTTTCTGTATGATAATATAAACAACTTAAATTCAAAGATAAAATATTGAGCCTGTGTATTTAAGAAAAGGAAAAGAACAAACAAAACCTAACATAATCAATTTAGACATACTTTTTAGCTCTGAAGTAAAAAACTATAGGACAGTATTTTTCATCTCCGAGGTTATGCCTTTGCCTCAAAATTATCCCCTGCTAAATATGTTTGAACCGATAAGCAGACCAATAAGCAACTCGCAAGCTCTTGCTAACACAGATTCCCTTTCTAAATTTTAATCCCTGTCGTGTACAACAGGAGAAAGTTGCTGCTGACACTTGGTCTCTCTGTGTCATTTTTTTCTTCTTTTGACTTTTAGACTAATTTTGAAAAAAGAAAGAGACGAGGACTTGACTTTATCCTTTTTTTGATAACATGAATATCCGTGAATTTCAGCTGTCTTGACAGAAAGGCTTTGTAAATATATATGGAAATCGATGAACATGTTTGACAAGTTTCTTTCCTCCGTATCTCATACAGCCTCCCTATCAAGCAGGGGGTGACCAGCTATTTTTGGTTTTTGCTCCGTTTTTGTCGTTTCAATCCGCCTCTTGAAATAATTTTTAATACTTCAAAGATCCTCAATCTAAGATTTTCTATTGATAGTTACGTGTAAATCAAATAAATACAAGCGACGTGTAAAAAATATACCATTCCTTCAATGCGGTTATCCGAGTAATATTACAAGGAAACGCCACAAAGATAGATTTAGATTTATGATACTTACGGCCAGCTGATTGGCGCAGGTAAAACATGAAAGAAAAGGAAAAGTTACTCAATTGGTCTATTAGTATCATTACAATACCGTTAAGCTCTATGAAATTTTGGTTATGGCGCACTGGCGACAAAAGTTTACGTGTAAAAGAAAAATTTATTGACAAGTTCGACATTAGCCATTTAACATCCCCAGTGTTGCGACCGTTCGCGTTTTCGCCTTTTCGCGGTCAATTAATACAGTCAATTAAGGCAATGCTGATGGGTGCATGACTATATTTCTGGAAAAGCTTTTTTCAAACTAATATGCTAACGCTTGAGGAACTCAATATACTCGAGAAATCTCGAAGTGTTCATTCACTGCATGCATAATAATAGTTGCTTTAAAAATGTATCATATAGAGCATTTTAACGTTGCAAAGTACAAATCATTATTTCTGGTCTCCCAATTAATGCATTTGATTTTCCCCAACGGTAAGATACAAAAGGAGTTCATCTCGTATATGAAATCGCCTCTATCTCATTCAACTAGTTGCCGTTTATTTCATTCGATTTTAAAGTGACTTTGGCCATCACAAGAACCGTCTTCATGCCATAAAAGTTCTTAATCTAAAGATGGCCCAATGTGACGGCATTCAACCATTAGCCAGTTTAGTTTTGTAAAACTACCTCTGCATATGATTTACGTCACAGTTTTATTTCGCTGTTTTGGAGGTGTTCTTGCAAATGAGGGGTTCTTGGGAAATATAGCTTTTTTTCCATATTTTTGAAAAGAGAGTTAGCCTTCCAATTTATATTACTTTTTGAGAATAGCATTTTTACGCTAAGCCCATGTAAAGAATAAGAAGATGTACAGAAGTAGAAGTTACCTATCAACCACAGTACTTACTGCATTGTTCGTCTGATCTATCACTACAGCGAGCGTACCCATCGCAGCGTTCAGACGCGTGGATACACTTTTGTTGATTTGCACAAGCAATCTGATCGCCTAGACAAGTACCTAGCAGATGATTAAAAGACCGTATATGGCTTTATGGTTAATTCTGTATTTAATAATCTTTTCGTTGACTCATAGCTTTTGAAAGTTTACTTTAAAAAAAACAAACAAAAAAAAACCATACGCAATTCAGAAGTTCACTGATTCACCAGTATGTGATGAGATTTACTTTAACCATCATTGTTATTGTTACCATCATTAAAAATAAACATTTATTGTCTGATGAAATTTTCATGGAAACGTTTCAAGATGATGATTTTTTGATGAAATGTTGCAAATACCAGTAAGACACGCCTCAATCACGGCGAGCTTCTTACCTGCGATTTAAAGCTTTTCTCATTACTTTTTAAAATTTTACGCCAGCATGAGATGCTGAATGGTTTCGACTGGTTGTTACAAGTACTCAGTGTATCAGTTCTGTCAAAATTTAGAGTAACGGATTAAGTCCTCCAAGGTCTCCTTCAGATACAGAAAAGCCTGTTCAGAATAGGGTTGGAATTTGTAATGTGTCTATCATGCTAAACTTCTTTTGGTTATGAGGTTTCATGGGAATCACTCGCTTGACTAGAAGTTAAACATTGCAAAATGGCAGTAGCAACATACTCGCAGATGTGCAGGGGACGGCTACCAGCAGGAGCAGTAGAACAACCTGGGGATTCATGACAATCTTTATGGAAACAAAAAAAAGGTAAAAAATAATCAAAATCGAATGTAATGAGTCAAATTGTTCCTCTTTTGGTAGGAAAGTGAGCAATCCGCTGATTGTTGTGCTGCCTAGTTAAGTTCTCCCACCGATAAAGGAACGATAGGCAGTCTGAGACTGCATGTGGCTACTGATAAAGCTACTGATACAGCACAGTGATCAATCGACTTTCAACCAATAATTCAAAGGTAACAAATAATCATATAAATAATAACAATGATAGCAATAGTAATAATAATTCATAGAAGGCTAGCTCGAAAACCTAACGGTTCCTCCAGCCTCTTGGCTCCAAAATAATACAACTATGTTTATTTTGCCTGTTCATTATCATAATTTTTCTTATTTTATTGTAATTCCATTTTTGTGAGAAATAAAGACTCGTTGTTGTTGTTGTTGTAGTAATTATAATAATGATAATGATGATGATGATGATGCTACTATGGTCACAAGCTATTGAGAAACGATCGAAATTGCGTTTGAAAACCTGTTGTGCAATTTGATATTTCACCATTAGAACTGAGAATGAAGATTTTATGTTGACATTAGCAACAATGATATGTTCTGATATACACAGTGCAGTTCAAAGATAAGGGGACATTGTATAGAAGTACCATGCGCACGTATCAAGCGACATACGTCGACATACTCGTATAGATACGCGTATATCCTTCTCGTATGGGCCTTTGTTATTCATTGCTCTACCTGTGCTTTGAGTAGCATTGAGTTGTAGAAAAAAGAGATGGTACTGTAAAAAAGCCGGCTGCTAGCATGAAATGGGCAAAGTAATTATGAAAACGTCCATGAGAGTTATCGTGTTAGATATGTCTGTCTTATAATAAAAATATGACTGTTCTTTTTCTTTTTTTTTCGGTATTTTATTTTGTTGTATTGTAATTTCTGGTCACTTACACCTGTATAATAATATTGTGGCATTTCTAATAAACTTGTAAGGGAGCAAAAAAACAAACACTTTACCTTTCTTGCACTTGGCAGTGATCTGACTCAAAACACTTGTACAATCTGAAAAAGTAAAACATAATCAATTAAGAAATTGGAGTTCGTATCAAACTGAGAAAACTAAAGAATAGAAATTTCATTATTCATAAATACATTTTGATTAACTATGTTACTTGTTCGTCACAGCATTCCTGAGGCCACTTGAAGTGACTTCTGAATAGGCAAGCTTAACGAAAATTTTATCACCAATCTGCTCCTTACAGATACTCATTCCAACAAGGTAAAAGAAACTGAATTCGATAAAAACCGAGACTTCTTGATATAAAATTTTATAGAGCACTGTTCAGCATCAAAAGTTCAACGCGTTTCAAATGAGCAATTACCTTCGATGCAAGGTGTTTTAGAGGGAGACCCTCCGAGGAAATAGATAGTTACTCGCGGGAAAAAGAACGTTCTCTTGAGAAGGAGAAAAAATTAAGTGTTGCCTTTGAAGAAAAGAAAATGATAATAGCCTTTAAGTTATTATTAGTTAGCCGTTTTCTTTAGAACGAGCGGCCAAGAACAAATAACATTAAAATTAACCAAAATGTAATAGCTAATTTAACCGATAGGTGCTGTGAAGAAAAATGTCCAACAAATCTTTTTTTTATACATTCTAGCGCGCGGTGCGTTTCCCGTCCGTTGATAACAATAAGTAAATAATAAAATTTTTTCCCCCCCAATGTTGTCTTGTTTTCTTCCTATTTAATGTACTATTTTAAGACAAAATATTTCAGCAGTTTTTCCTTTTCTTGTCAAGAGGAACATTGGTAAATGTGCGAATATAATTCAGCTATAACGACCACTTAGATCTAGAACTATATAAGCAAAGCTTATTTAACAAGCACTTGTCTGTCCTCCACTTGTAGATAAAGCATACAAAAGCAAAGTACTCTAAAAAAAATTGACCCAAAATGCTAAATATACCGAGATAATGATATTAACACAACAACACTCTTATGTCCATCGAAGTCACCCCGATCAGAATTAGAATCAGTACTTGTATGGTACTAAAAACCATCAGCGAGCTTCAAAATAATTATTTAACAACCGAGTCGAAATAATAGAGATGATGATCATCGGCGATGATCAATTATACACGGCACATCATCAGCAGGTAACAACTGAATTACATAATATTTAGAATAACCATGTTTTCAATGTTCCACATGGTACAAAAATAGCCTAGAAAAAATTACCTTTCTCTAAGATGTTTCTCTGAGAATGAATAGATTCCTGCCGAACAAAGTCGAAAATCGCCGAATATAAATATTCCTTCCGTGATGTCAAAAACCAAAAAAAAAAGGAAGACGGCGCCGTCAACTTTGCATAAAGATGTATTTCAGAATCCAATAATCATTCTCTTTAAATGTTGATGACCTCACCTCGAACAGAGCAAGTCAGAGGGCAAAAAAATTATAAGCTTGCCACCATCTGGAGAATGCAATCAACTTCTGAATAAACAGGTTTATATAACTAGAATTTTATTATCACTTGGTTCCGTCATGATAATCAATCCAACACGTTAGAAAATTCAGATCGAGAGCAACTGAGGCATCTTATGGTTATTATGAAATTTTTTATAACACTGTTAAGAATAAAACGTTCAAGGCGTTTTAAATGAGCAAACACCTTTGACGCGAATAATTCTGAGGAGAAACCCTCCGTAAAAGATAGATAGTCATGAGATAGGTGAACACTGCTCTGTTGGGATAGAAAAGGCGAGAATAACAATGACAATTGCAATAATGACGATGATGGTACATGTAAATAATAAAAATACTAATAACCATACTGATAAAATAGACAACGATAATCTATAGATGGGTAAATTCTCATGTAGCTTTAATGTTTTCGAATACCGTTGCTGATCGGCAAATTAGCATAATATTCTCTTTGTTGATCAAAGATTAGAATCATGACATCAATCATTGTCTCGTTTTGTTTTTCAAGTGTGTATTGATTCGTCTTACTTTTTCTATAACGTTTCTGTTAATTTTTTTGACAGTCATCATTAATTGGCAAGCGTTTATTTGCGATCAAGCGGCCGCCAAAAAAATGAAATTTTAACGCCCACAATGCAAATGAACCAAAATAGATAAAAAGTTCACTCCACCGACAGGCGCCGAGAAGAAAAATGTCCAACATATATAGTCTCCTATATAAATATGTATACTAAGGCACTGTTTGTTTCCATCTCTTGGCGACAAAAAGGGACACCGCAGAATTTCAAAATGTTTCTTATTTCATTTTCTATTTTTTTCTTTGTTTCTATTTTCTTATGATGTACTGTCTTTTAAGACAAAAATGCTTTTTTCGTTTCTATTATTTTTTCAAGAAGAGAATCGCGTGAGCGTGCGGATGTAACATGTTGGCTGGCTTACTCTCAGGAAAGATAATAGGCAAACGGGGTGGGCTGGCGGGAGGTTAAACCTTTAACTTTCAAGCTCTGATTGTTAATTCTCCCCTCTTTGTGCTACACATTTCCTTTTGAATTGGATACAAGAATTTGATGTTAGATCAAGATAACAACCTCTACCTGATAAGTTTGAATATTCTCATTACCTGTCTGCTGAATAATGTATGGATATCATAGGAAGAAGATTCATAGTGATCACCACTGGGAGTGAAAGGCTAACCAATCACACTTCCCCTAAGAACAATTTTTAAAAGGAATAATAATTATGAAAAGAGAAAAAAAACAATATTTCTTGGCGATAAGTTTAATCTAAACGCTCACCGAGTGACGCATGTAGAAATTTTTTTCATGGTTTACGGAACATCTTACGAAGGAAGAAAAACACTCAGTTGAAGAAACACTGGATTAGTAGAAAGGCTCGAACATATGGAATAACGTAATAGATAACTTAAGGGAAAAATAACGCAAGTCAAATGACATCGATCCCCCCTTTTCCCCTTCGCACCACTCTCTCTTCCCCCCCCCCCCCCCTCAAAAAAAAACCAAACGGAGACAGAGTGCATTGTTTGGGAGCCTTTCCTTCTTCGAAAGACCGTGGGAGAAGGGGGAGGACTCAAGACGGAGGGCACAGTTTTTCCCAATACGGACCGACCCTAGGCTGGTGAATAACATTTTATTTCTTTTCCCTTAAACTTAACCAAATTCTTTCCAAAGAACCCGAAAGATTTAGGGCTGTAATTACAACAAGATCTTCCATAAACCAAAAATATTTGAGCGAGTAAATGGTGGTTAAAATAGAGGTAATGCAAATTAAATAAATAAACTTCACCGAAGTCTGTTTTTCATTTTTCGTCCTCTATCTTCTCCCAGGGTCTTTCGAAGAAGGAAAGGCCAAACAATGCACTCTGTCTCCGGATCTCTCACATGATTGGCTGACTCAAAAGAATAATGATGTCATGATTGTAATCTTTGATCAACAGGAAGAATATCATGCTAATTTGCCGATCAGCAACGGTATACGGAAATATTAAAGCTACACGAGAATTTACCCATCTATAGATTATCATGAATCATTTTATTAGTATGGTTATAAGTATTTTTATTATTTACATGTATCATCATCGTCATTATTGCAATTGTTATTGTCATTCTCGCCATTTCTATCCCAACAGAATAGTGTTTACCCATCTGATAACTATCTATGTTTTTACGAAGGGTTTCTCCTCAGAATTATTCAGCGTCAAAGTTTGCTCATTTGAAACGCCTTGAACGTTTCATGCCTACCAGTCTTATAAAAAATTTCATAATAAACCTAAGATGCCTCAATTACTCTCGATCTGAATTTTCGAACGTGTTGGATTGAGTATCATTACGGAGCAAAGTGATAATAAATTTCTAATTATAGGAACCCGTTTATTCAGAAGTCAATTGAATTCTCCAGATGGTTGCAAGCTCCTAATTTTCTTGCCCTCTTACTGGCTCGATTCGAGGGGAGGTCGTCAACTTTCAAAGAGAATGACTTTTTGATTCAGAAATGCATCTTTATGCAAAGTTAACGGCGCCTTCTTCCTTTTTTCGGTTTTGTCATCGCGAAAGGAATACTTATATTTTGCGACTTTCGACTTCGTTCGGCAAGAATCTATTGTTATGAGTAATTGTTGTTGTAAATATAAGCTTCTAGAAATCCCCAGACTGCTTATTCATGTTGACATCAAGTGACGCAGTTGATGACACAGTTATTAAGTAATACTACTAAAATAGTTCTTTTGTAAGCTTCTGGTATGTTCCAGACTACTTTATAAATGTATGTGAGGACTCATTTATGTAGTAAAATGTAAAATGTTATTCACCAGCCTGGGGTCGGTCCGTATTGGGAAAAACTGTGCCCTCTTTCTTGAGCACTCAAGACAGAGGGCACAGTTCCCAATACGGACCACCCGACGGGTGAATAAATTATCTACATAGATATGTAGATTTTTTTCGTTCGGGGCTCCCTATGCATGCATATGTATGTGTGATTAATTTATAACAATTTTTCGAGTGAATTCATAATGCATTCATATAAGCGCTTACGAAGAGTTGCAATTTCATAAACAAGCAGTTAGCGAGAAATAAGAGAGATGGTAAGTTTTGAGCTCGGTTAAGAAATGAAGATGATTTTAGTCTTGTGACGAGCGAGGGACAAAGAAAACTTCTGAGTCCCCATGAGGAATCGAACTTCAGACCTTCGGATTCTGCTCTCCGATGCTCTACTACTGAGCCACAGAGACTCCATGGTGAGTGAAGTTTCTTACGAAGTTCATATGACACGCGTCCTGCATACTGTGAGGATTAACAATGTCAATAGCGTAATGTTTGTGGATAGAACTTCGTAATAGACCTCGCTCATCGAGGTGTGCGCAAGGAAACACCGGCAGATGACAATGAAGTGCGCATATCCGAGTGTCGAGCTTCAGTGTAGCGTACCGCGGGCACGCAACTAGGCATTGCACGAGGGCTTCACGTGGGCTGATAGCTGTGAAGCGGCGTAAGCAAATAATTTCCAACCCGCGTTTTGAGCGCCAAATCAAACTGGTGAGGTTGAAGTTGAACAGTAATTCTCAGTATTTTACATTTTCTGATCAACTTGCAACGCAACAATACCGGCAGAGCTAAAGCTTTGTCAAGAAGTAATTACGTAAAGCAAGTCGAGAAAAACGCCCAAAAAAGTTAGAGAGGACACCAAAATATGCAGAATACGGTGAAAGGAACGCGAAAGAGAACAAGAAAAGACATAAGTAAAAAGACGAATATCTAGCGAAGAGCAACGCGAGAAGGAAGTACATCCAGGTGTCCAATACCTTCAACTTTCCCTCGAAATGACTGAACATCCGAGCCCTTTCTTCTTAGGTGCTGACTATTTCCTCTGAGCATCTTTTGCGTGTGTGAACCGAATCAATGAGTTGCCTCTTTGAACAATAGGGAACAGCAGACTGCGGTTGGATATCATCGTTTAGTACACTCCACAGGGGACTGTCGATGCTTAACGCGTCTTCAACCGCAATTATGGAGGGGTATTTACAACCCACCATGTCAACGTTTTGTCCTGTGTACTCCTTGAACGGCGGTTTAATGGCTCCCGTTGCCTTCGTGATTTGCGCACAAAACCGTTTTGCAATGGCTTGTCCATCTAAAGAATGATTAACACGACATGAGTCAAAATGATACCGTAGAAAGCCTACACTACAATCATTTCATTACGATATGTTGGTTAGCTCTAATCGGGCGTCTTATCGACGACTGTTAGCACTCAAACATATCAATGAATTACCTGCATATTTCTTCATTAGTTGTAAGAGAAACGACCGTTCTTAGCACTTGACATGCATGGATAATTGCAAGTCTTCTCGACGCTTCTCTTGCAAATCGCAGAGGTAGGCAATATACATTCTGCTGTCAGGAGACCATCAGGGTTGGCCGGCCGCCCTCAAGGTTCTTTAGCTGTTGATCCAACCTATTACCAGCAGAATGGAAAACAGTGGAGAAACCAAAAAATTGATTGGAATTATTTGTTTGGTTTTGCATTGCTTTGCAGTGCGATTGGCAAACAAAACTTGCCCCGAGAACTAAGTAAAATACCAATAACGACTTCCACGTTTAACGGTATGGAATTGTCCATAATTCTGATTGCTCGATTGCCTGATTGTCTGTTTACTTGTGTGATTAGCTATTTGTTGATTTTGTGGCTGGTAATGAGTACTTTGCTTTGTTTTGGCGGACCTCATTTGAAAACCGTTTTAATATCCTTACGTAAAGATCATTTGGTTCCCAGACCAGGGGAGTAAATATAGCATAATCCAAACGATGGTTTCATACCTGTCAAGCTGATCGGTCAATATATTCCAAGGTTCAGATGCCGGGGAAATTTTTTGCAGGTTTGTTCTGTTAATGAACCGTTTGAAAAATTCAGAAGAAAAGTATCAGAGAAAGTCAGGACAAATGACAGAAAGTGATGGACCAAAAAAGTAAGACATTTACTGTAAAATTCAGAAACGAAAATTGGGGTAAACATTGTATGAAAACCAGATCCCCATGCTACTCCATACCCTACACAGAAAAACTGCCTCAACTTGTCCAAGTAATCATCTGGTGATGAGCCTTCAAACTGAAGAAAACGTAAACTCATAAAAGAACTTGTAACTGTTTAAGTAACTTGTGTGTACCTTTCTGAACTTCAGTTGTGGTACTCTAATTTCCTCTTAAGCACTTCAAAAATTTATCAAACTATATGTTGCGGCAAACGAACATCAAGGCTCGATGAAATGCCAAGAAAATCGTGACTGGAGAAAAATGCCAACCAAATCCAGGGGATATGTTACAGGGACATAACTTTAATCAATCTCGTAAACTGTAAGCGAATTAAAAAAGGGACTTATATAATAGATTGTATTCAATTAAACATGTGGCGACTTAACAGCGTAAATGAATCTAACATAATAAAGGAACTAATAAATGAACCAAGAGCTATGGCAAACACAAGATATATATATATATATATATATATATATATATATATATATATATATATATATATATATACAAATAAAGACGAAAGAGCTTGCTCGAAACGAGATAAACAACAAAACAAGCGAAAACAACTTACACATCAGTCCCTATACGCCGGTGGCTTGAAATCACACTTTATAAATTAACTTTGAATGAACACCGAACATGAACAGGCGATTAATGAAAGCGGGAGAGAAAAACTATTTAAAGGAATCAAATGGCACAAAGGCCAACTGTAACGCAAATGTCACGCAAGTTTGAAATTCACGCATTTACACTATAATCAAAAGTTAAGTGGGGCAAAATACAATGGAGGTCATTCATTTGTCATGATTATTTTTGGTCGTTAAAGGTGAACCATTCCAAATAAGATCACAGCCGACCGAGTTGCAAGATAAAAAAGACTGGTTAGAGGTCAATAACAACTAGGCATTCCACGCGAAATTTGATAATAGCCTGGGACTTAGCGCGTGTTGTGTTGGAACTCGCCATTGTGACTAAACTTCGTCGTAAATATAGTTTACACACAGGAATTACATCTGATCTTGACACAGTCAACAAAATCACTCGCAGTAATATCAGAGTAATTATGCCGAGAAAAGTGATATCACTTTCGAAGAGGAAGACCATGTAATCTTGTATCATATCTTTCGGATCAAAATGGCGGGCTTTTCGATCTTCGAAACTCTGCACGTTGAGGTAAATTGTCTATTTGTAGCACCTCTGAACTCAGTACCCTTATGGATACTTGGCGAAAGGAAGATCAGAATAATCTATCACCCGTTAAAACTCTACAAAGGTTGGTGAAGTGTATAAGAAGTAATATCTTTTTTTAAATTTGCAAAAAAATCAAACAGAAAAAAAAGACGATGACAATAACCCCTGAAAGTTTTCAAGTAGCTGCCTCAATGCAATTGGTTTCATTCGTTAATATGCTTTGAAATTATTATTATTATGAATTATGCAATGATTGACTGGTTTCTCCAGTTCATCTTACATGTCAACAGATACCTTCCACCTAGCGAGGCTCATGGTGGTCTGCCAATGATAAAACTGTTGTTGGGTTAGCATGTCGCTGTCATTACACACCGAAAAAAATTCCTTTTCCTCTCTCAGAACGTAGAAAACATAGCATGGAAAGGTAGAAAATAAATGGGAAAGAGGGGAGGGGAGTTTTTAGTTTCAAGCCTTGGCTGTGATAATTGTGTGATACACACTCAGTGTGTATGACTACTTACTGGAACTGTAAGATCAGTAACATTGTTCATGTTGGGCTCTGCAAAAAGTGAACAAACAATTTGGCAAAAAGTAGATTCAAAAGTATTTTACATTTTAAAATCACTCATGCAGGATAGCAGAGCTTGTGGAACGTGAGAATGAGGCATATCATAAACTAGATCCAGATCCTTTTGATGATTGGCATCCAGGTAAAAGTGCAAAGCTACCTTTTCACATTACACACTATTTGTGTTTTATACATTACAACATCTATTACAAATACACTAGGTAATGTAGTGTAAGGTATTCTCAGATACTAGGAAGAATAGCCAGACCTAAAGGAGGGTAAGTTTCTTTGAAAAACCTGTGATGCTGCATCAGTGGTGGAGTTTAACAAGATAATTTGGTTTTATTAACTGAGTTGATAATGTTAATTGGCCACCGTAAAGAGTTTCAAAACATTTCAAGCATTAGCCCTTTGTCAGAGTGTTTGTTGTGTAAACCTCTTCCATTAACTGCAAGCCGATAAGAAACAATATGTA
Organism: Pocillopora damicornis; assembly: GCF_964200805.1. NCBI lineage: Eukaryota > Metazoa > Cnidaria > Anthozoa > Scleractinia > Pocilloporidae > Pocillopora > Pocillopora damicornis. Next base: position 25,450,217 of record NC_142674.1, on the reverse strand, counting down.
TATTGAAGAGAACCAAGGCCTGCCAATAATGAAACAGGTCCAAGACACACTCTGCATGAAAAAGAATGATAACACATGACAAACAGCAGTAATTCAAACTTTCATGGATGAGAAGTGTTGTTCTTGCTTCTTATTCAATGTCAATTCTTCTTTTTGTTCCCAGTGGAATCTTCACTAGACTTACTGTGTTAAAGAGGCACAATACTTACTTACTTGAGTCACAAGAAAACACTAGAACTTAGATGAGGCTTGGTGTGAGAAGTGTCCATGTCACAGTGATGGCCTCATGTGGTCAAACTGATATAGCCTGGCTGTCAATGAAATTAATTACTTTATTATAAATGTTTTCTCAGTTAGTACATGCACAATGATTGGTCAATTTAGTGGGTTGTATTTCACTGAAAAGCTTGAAAAATTTTAAATTTTGGCTTTAATTAGAATCTTCTCCTTTTATTGGACCCTGATTATTAAAAATCTTATGAGCCTCATTTTCTCAGTCCATACTCTTAAGTGACAGAACCTTTTTTTTTTTTTTGGCTCAGATGTATGTCCTAAGGGAAAAAAACTTAGTCTGTAATTTTAACAGCGCAGATCTTGCTCTCAGTCAATAAGAGGTCTTGATTGTATTAAATTATTCAAAATAAAACCAGCTCTTGTTTTCTCTATCATGAACATTTCAGGTAGAGCTGACCCAGACTGTGCATTAGGCCATCTTTTGAAGACACTGTTCAGAAATGATGAATTTATGGACAAACTAGTGAACTCCTATATCATGAGCACTGTGGAACAGTTTAATCTGAACTGCACTGCAGCCAGAGTGTTGTTAAATGCCATGCCTGGGCTGGAAAGTGCTGCAGTTTTTCAGGATGTGGTAAGTTTAGAAAGGTATTCTTAATCCTTTAACTCCTAAGATCTGATTGTTAATTCTCTGCTCTTGCTGCAACACATTTCCTTGTGAATTAGTTACGAGAATTTGGTGTTAAATCAAGATGACAACTTCTACCTGATAAGTCTGAGTATTCTCATTACCTTTGGCTGGATAATGTATGGATATTATGGGGAGAAGTTATCTGTTAATCACTTCTGGGAGTTAAAGGGTTTAACTTAGTAATCTTAAGATGTGACTTTCTTTCTTCAGCTTGAGTTCTATGTAAAAATCCAGATCAATGTGTCCAGTTTCTGTGGCATGGCACACCTTGTCCTTTCCAGAAAAAATACTCAGAATTAACTCATACAATTGCTATTTCATCAAATTATAGATAAAAAACATGAATTTCATGTAGTTACATCATGAAAAACAGAAAAGGAAAAGAGATCTTATTTGTTGCTCTCAGTCACCTCACTTTAGTGCAAAAAAACTTTAAAAAAATGCAAACTTTTCAGATCCACTTTCATTGTTCCTTAATTCATAACTACATATTTCTTAAACAGAACAAGAGGAATGGTAAAATTTAAGCTCACTAAAGAAATAGAGAAAGATGTTTTTTGTCTTGTCACAAGCGTGTGACAAAGAAAAAAATTCTGAGTCTCCATGTTGAATTGAACCTTATACCTTCAGATTCTGGGGTCCAATGCTCTACCACTGAGCCACAATAAATAAGATCTCTTTTCCTTTTCTTTTTTTCTTTGTTCCACACTTGTGAAATGACAAAAAACATCTTTCTCTACATATTTCCTATCAATAAATTTGATGTCAATCATGTACATGTAGGAAGCAATGCTTAATCGTTTATGCAAGTGGGCCAGAGAAGCCTCAGAACCCCTGAGATCATATGCTACAGGTATTTATAGCATAGTTTACTGGTCTTATTTTTCACAGTACTTCAGGCTTTGAACATTTTGGTCACCATACCAAAAACAAAAGGAAAAAAAAGAAAATTGAATTGACTATCTAGTGCTCTCCTTGGGAAAATTAGATTTACCTAATAATTCCTGTACAGCTTCTGAGTTTCTGAACTTACTCAATTTTGTTTACACCTTTATAAACTGGGTGCAAGTAGAAGGGTGTTTTAGTTTGGTGATCCAAGGTTATTTACATTAGGTTAACCCTTGAGAGTGACTAGCATCTAATTTCTTCTTTTGATATCAACCCTGAATCAAACATTAAGATTGCGAGAACAAAGGAAATGATAAGCAACTGAAGAACCTCTTGATTGTTTAACAAATTCTCCTTGTCAGTGCATTGGGAAATGTATAGAGAACAGTATGGAGGATATGCATACTGATGTTAGGGTGTAAAGAGTTAAGATATAGATAGTCATGGTTTGATTGAAGATTCTAATATTCCTTTTGGTTCATTTTTTATGTGTATTGCTGCAGTTGCATTTTAATTTATTTTTAATTTCAAGTATCAGGTATCACTTCAAATGATAATCATCATTTATTAACAGGTCTTTTAGCATTTGCCATGGAGAGCCAGGATATTGCTGCAGTATTCCGAGAAGAAAACTCCACCTTGGTAAGTCAGTATAGCAATAATGATTTTAGATATATGAAATTCATATAGTTGCACTGTGGTGAAGAAATAAATATAAGAGATCCTCGCAGCCAAGAACACAACTGAACTAGTAGTTGAAATAAGACCTGAAAAAAATTTTCAGGCATGTATGGGATTTGAACCCATGACCTCTTTGATAACAGTGCAGCGCTCTACCAGCTGAGCTAACAAGCTAACAGGAAGCTGGTCAATATGTTGGATATAGCAATTTTTAAGAGTGACCTCTAAGGTTACAAGAATAAAGGAAATGATCAGCTGTTGAAGAAGCTAAATTCTCCTTGTCAGCACCTTAAGAAATGCAAGAGAACAGTATGAAGGATATGAGTATTGATGTTAGGGTGCTGAGGGTTTTTTGTTTTTAGCTTTCTGGTTAACAGCATTTGTGTTTCAAATGTCTGAGTGCAAAGTTGGCTTTTCACATCTCAGGATTGTCAGTCATTGCATTTTTTTGTTTGAAAAACTCTTGTAATCTGTAAGCTGAGGATTAAATGTTGAATTTCACATGTTTAGGTTCCCTCTATGCTGCGACGGCTGCACATTTTAAAGGACTTGTCAGACCTTACACAGCCCGCTGTGACAGACCTGTCAAACAGGATTATCCTGAAAGCAAAGACAAACAGGAACAAGAGTGAAAACAGTAACAACATGAGTAACAAGATAAAGAAAGTGAATCTTGCTGAGCCAGGACCATCATGCACTGTGCCACAGAATGGCGAATTATCCGGTTTGTGTAATGGAGAAGTGGAAGAAGTGAATAGCTACAATGGAAAGGGTTAGTTCACTTTTGAGTATTGTAACTCTGATTGTCCCTCTGTCAGTGTGTTCAATCTCCTAGCAACTTTAAGTTGATTTAACTGTCTTTTCAAACTGAGTGGTATGACTTGTTTGTAACTTGAAGGCTCAATTATTCGCCTTTGGGTTTTCACTTTGGCAGACAAGGCAGTGCTTTCAATAAGACCCTGGCACCGTTAGGAGCTCCAGTGGGTATTCTGTAGTGAATTGCCAGGTATACGCTGGGAGCTTTCATGCAAACTTATGATGTGAGACCTAAAACACATCGAGATCTTGTAGAGTTCTTTCTGTCTACTTTTGCCTTTATAAATAAGTTTTGATAAATGTTTGATATTTAATCTCATCACATATTTCAGCATAAATTTCCAGCCAAAAAAAAAAAGAGTTTCCAACAACAAACTGACTCAAATTTTGGTAAACAGTAACCATATGTCATTTCAGAGGACTTTTTGTGTGAAACACAAGGAGGAGGCTTGTCTGTCAGCAAATGGAAGATTTTGATAATAAAATGATCAGTTAAACGATTGTTATCAAGGACTAAAATGTTTAATGATCATCTATGGAAGTTTGACACCAAAAACTTTGTTTGAAGGGGGGGAGGAGGGGGGATAAGGGGGAGGAGGAAGTATGCCAAGTAGGTTTGCCCTGCACAAGTTAACTCAGTTTCCTTAAAATTTGTAAATATTTTCCTTTTGTTTCAGGCAAAAGTTGTCTACAAGCAAAACATCCATTTCTAGTTAAAACAAGCAAGGGTTTCCGTGCCACCGGAAATGTAATTTGTGTACCTAAGGGAGGGTACCACATAGTCCCTATGTCCTTTTCCCTCTCCCCCCTGACTCTTGGCATGCAGCAGAGACTAATTCTACAGTATCTGACTCCCTTGGGGGAATATCAGGAGGTATATGCTGTAATTAGGCACTTGAGCATTTAATGATATATGAAGAACAGAGAGAGTCTCTCCACCGAAGTATGTGGGAAGCTTGTGGGAAAAGGGCTCTGAATCAAGGATAAATTGGAAATGTCACACAACTTGAAAATTTGAGTTTGGACCGTTTTAACTAGTCGTGTGCGAGCAAGAATTATTTTTTGGAGGAAGGGGCATACATTGGCCTTGGTCAGAAGATAAAGAACTCGGATCAAGAATTTTTGATCATCTGATGTGCTTTAACTGAACGTGCGCGAGCAGGAAATTCTCTTTGGATGAAGGGACATAAATTGGTCTCAGTCAGACGATAATGCACTCGGATCAAGGATTTTTGATCATGTGAGGCGTTTTAACTAATTGGCGCGAGCAAGAAATATTTGTAGGAGGAAGGGACATTCATTGGCCTTGGTCAAAAGTTAATGCACTCAGCTCTGAATGAAGAGGTTCTCTTGCGGATATTGCTGCAGTATTCAGAGAAGAAAACTCCACCTTGGTAAGTCAGTATAGCAATAATTTGATTTTAGATAATTATATGAAATTCATATAGTTGCACTGTGGTGAAGAAATAAGTATAAGAGATCCTCACAGCCAAGAACACTACTGAACTAGTAGTTGAAATAAGACCTGAAAAAAATTTTCAGGCCCGTATGGGATTTAAACCCATGACCTCTGCGATAACGGTGCAGCACTCTACCAGCTGAGCTAACAAGCTAACAGGGAGCTGGTCAATATGTTGGATATAGCAATTTTTAAGAGTGACCACTAAGGTTAACAGAGTAAAGGAAATGATCAGCTGTTAAAGAAGCTAAATTCTCCTTGTCAGCACCTTAAGAAATGCAAGAGAACAGTATGAAGGATATGAGTATTGATGTTAGGGTGCTAAGGGTTTTTTTTTAGCTTTCTGGTTAACAGCATTTGTATTTCAAATGTCTGAGTGCAAAGTTGGCTTTTCACTTCTCAGGAATTGTTTATTGTCAGTCATTGCATTTTTTGTTTGAAAAACTCTTGTAAACTATAAGCTGAGGATTAAATGTTGAATTTCACATGTTTAGGTTCCCTCGATGCTGCGACGGCTGCACATTTTAAAGGACTTGTCAGACCTTACACAGCCTGCTGTGACAGACCTGTCAAACAGGATTATCCTGAAAGCAAAGACAAACAGGAACAAGAGTGAAAACAGTAACAGTGTGAGTAACAAGATAAAGAAAGTGAATCTTGCTGAGCCAGGACCATCATGCACTGTGCCACAGAATGGCGAATTATCCGGTTTGTGTAATGGAGATTAGTGGAAGAAGAGAATAGCTACAATGGAAAGGGTTAGTTCACTTTTGAGTATTGTAACTCTGATTGTCCCTCTGTCAGTGAGTTCAATCTCCTAGCAACTTTAAGTTGATTTAACTGTCTTTTCAAACTGAGTGGTATGACTTGTTTGTAACTTGAAGGCTCAATTATTCTCCTTTGGGTTTTCACTTTGGCAGCCAAGGCAGTGCTTTCAATAAGACCCTGGCACCAGTAGGAGCTCCAGTGGGTATTCTGTAGTGAATTGCCAGGTATACGCTGCGAGCTTTTAATATTGCAAACTTACGATGTGAGACCTAAAACACCTCGAGATCTTGTAGAGTTCATTCAGTCTACTTTTGCCTTTATAAATAAGTTTTGATGAATGTTTGATATTTAATCTTATCATATATTTCAGCATAAATTTCCAGCCAAAAAAAAAAAGAAAGATTTTGAGTTTCCAACAACAAACTGACTCAAATTTTGGTAAACAGTAACCATACTTCGTTTCAGAGGACTTTTTGTGTGAAACACAAGGAGGAGGCTTGTCTGTCAGCAAATGGAAGATTTTGATAATAAAATGATCAGTTAAACGATTGTTATCAAGGACTAAAATGTTTAATGATCATCTATGGAAGTTTGACACCAAAAACTTTGTTTGAAGGGGGGGGGGGAGGGGGGGATAAGGGGATGGAGGAAGTATGCCAAGTAGGTTTGCCCTGCACAAGCTAACTCAGTTTCCTTAAAATTTGTAAATATTTTTATTTTGTTTCAGGCAAAAGTTGTCTACAAGCAAAACATCCGTTGCTAGTTAAAACAAGCAAGGGTTTCCGTTCCACTGGAAATGTAATTTGTGCACCTAAGGGAGGGTACCACATAGTCCCTATGTCCTTTTCCCTCTCCCCCCTGACTCTTGGCATGCAGCAGAGACTAATTCTGCAGTATCTGACTCCCTTGGGGGAATATCAGGAGGTATGTGCTGTTATTAGGCACTTCAGCATTTAATGATACATGAAGAACAGAGAGAGTCTCTCCACCGAAGTATGTGGGAAGCTTGTGGGAAAAGGGCTCTGAATCAAGGATAAATTGGAAATGTTACACAACTTGAAAATTTGAGTTTGGACCGTTTTAACTAGTCGTGTGCGAGCAAGAATTATTTTTTGGAGGAAGGGACATACATTGGCCTTGGTCAGAAGATAACGCACTCGGATCAAGAATTCTTGATCATCTGATGCGCTTTAACTGAACGTACGCAAGCAAGAAATACTTTTTGGATGAAGGGACATAAATTGGCCTTGGTCAGACAATAATTCACTCGGATCAAGGATTTTTGATCATGTGAGGCGTTTTAACTAATTGGCGCGAGGAAGAAATATTTGTTGGATGAAGGGACATGCATTGGCCTTGGTCAAAAGTAAATGCACTCAGTTCTGAATGAAGAGGTTCTACTTGAGCCGTAGCCAATTTTATCAGTTGCTATGGCAACTAAAACAGTCGTAGCTGAGCTTGGAGCATTGCTTGGTCATTGATTTATCTTGACACATTTTTCTTTGAACATTTCAACTCAGCTGTTGCCGACAGTGTTTGAATCTAAAGCCCTGGATCTTGTCATGCACTACATTACATTTAAAGGCCAGGTGGACCTACAACTTGTCTTTGAAGCTCTCAAGGTAGGAAGGAGGGAGTAACGTCATGCTTTGTGTTGTACGTCTAGAATTTCATGCAGTTACGGTTGGTTTTCACCCTCGCCGGTGTACTTACAAAAAGCGTACAGCGATATGATCCTGTGAAAATCAAATCGATAGAATCCAATGCCAAATACTGATTCCACTTATGTCTCCTTCGCTAATGATATGTGAAAAATAAATTGCTGGAGTTTTCAGCCATCGGTTAGCTCAGCTGTGATTCCGAAAATCGAGTTTTCACTGGATCATAAGCGTTGGAGTTCTTAGCGGAATCAGAAGAAAAGAAATTGTTTGGAATATTCCGACTCCGATTTCGTCAAGCTTTTGGCTCCACTTACGACTCCAACTCTCGATTTTCTCTGGGTCGCTGGCACTCCTACAACCAATGAACAATTCGACTCCAATTCTGTCTTTTGTGTTAACGAACCTCTACCACATTCATCCCTCTTGAAAAACACTACTTTAACTCTTCAACTCCCAGATCAAATTTGTAATTCTCCTTACTGTCAACCATAGAATTCCTATAATGTTAGTTCGGATAATTTAGTATTGGATTAGGTAATCCTGCCCGAATTGATAATTTTCTTTATTCTCATTACTTATCTGGTTGATATTGTAAGGAGAAATTCTGCGTTGGTCACTCGTGAAAGTTAAAGGTTAAGACAATAATTCATTGTACCGACTCAGATATGACAAAAAAGCCTCAGAATTTAAAAGCTATTTCCTTTTATTGTCGTTTTAGTATTTGGCATCCCTCCTTTGTCATAAAAAGTTTGCCACAGAATTTGTGTCTCATAACGGTGTCCAGCGGTTACTAGAAGTGCCACGCCCATCTGTGGCTGCTACAGGATGTTCTATGTGTCTGTATTATCTCGCTTACAATGAGGACGCCATGGAGAGGGTAAGACATTTTTCCAATTTAAAAAAATGTTTTAAGTTTTCTGATTTGTACTTGTAAGAAATGCAATATTTAGTGCAGATTTAACTTACCAATGATTTGTGTGTTATGAGCAGACCAGAATTTTCTAAAAGAAAGAGGTAACGAGTATCATTCCGTTAAACATGAAATAACAATGAATTGAATAACACATCTCTGCTTATTTTTCATCAATCTCCCTCTTCACCCCCCCAAAAAAAAGCTTATTTATGTATAACGTGTAACCCACAAGTAGATAAAACATTGCAGCACTTATTGCTGCATGAAAAGAGATAAAAAAGGAATTAAAGAAAAACTGGTTAAATGGATAAATAAAATTGTAAGCAAGGAGAAAGAAAAAGAAAAAGATAAGGAACAAAGATAATCACTCAAAAAATGTTATCTTACAAAACTACCAATAATTCTACAAAAAAAACCTCATGATTAAATTCTTGGTGCTCTTTTTTCTACATGGGCCAGAGGATCATGAAATTAACAAACAGAATATGTCGACGGAGCCTCCTTAACTATTTCAAGCAACTTGTTTCAGGTGTCCCTCCTACCAAACCCTGTGCTGAGTGACCTGGTCAAGTATGCATTGTGGCTTCTAGAATGTTCTCACGACTCTGGCAGATGTCACGCAACTCTCTTTTTCTCGCTAACGTGTTCATTTCGAGCAGTGCTGGAATTGTTTGACAGTAATGATGGTCTGCGGAAGCTTGTGAACCAGGTAATTAGTCAGTTTTATTTATTAATTACACGATACGGTTCGGACCCCAGAGAAACGTGGATCGTGTAGTTCAATCGCCTGGAGTAGGATCACACCACGAGGTCTATTTGTTCTGTGACCTTTCCGTTCTCGTAGGAGTAGCAATTTCTCTTAATAACACTCATTCGAAATATTTGCAATACGTAAAGAAATAAAAGAACGACTAAGGTAAATAATGATAATTTAATTAGTAAAATAGTGGATAACGTTGAAGGCCCATTCTGATTGGCTACTCAAACTCCGAATATCCGTTACTGTTCACCTCCTAGAAACTCGCGCGTGATTTGCGCACGGAAATATTGCAATCGTCGCGGGAATAAATGAGTTAAAATCATCCCTTTTTGCTATGTTATCTTACTCTTTAAGTATATACTAAAACAAATATTCACCTCAGTGTCGATGGCTGGCGGTCGATAATCACCCCGCGGCTTCGAGACTCAGTGAATATCCACCAATAGCCAGCCACCTCCACTTCAAAAAATCACGGTTTGTTACTTTTGAAACGTAGTTTAGAGAAATGCCGACCGCTATGAATTAACAAGTATTTAGTGCACGCCGTGTTTGCATTTTTCAGACTGCGCAGACTCCTTTAAATTTTTTCAAGCCATTTTACGGTCCTATTCCACGTGCGTTTCCATCTTGAAAACAACGAATATTACTGGCTGCAAACCATTCTAAAAGAATCTTTTTTTGTTTAACCTTGTTGTGGCAGCTAAGTACGCTTTCAATCCTTCGTCCCGACGAGGCAGAACTACTGAGTGATGATGAGGTGTTTGGCAGCCGGCAGACAGCAAAACATACTTGCATGGCTCTACGGAGATACTTTGATGCCCATCTTCACATCAGAGCAGATGCACTGAGGAGATCTATTGCAAGGAACGAGGGTGGAACACCACCAGTTCCAGTTCCAGCGTATAAGGTGAATTTCCAAGCCTACTTTCTAATTGTAGGAGAAAATTTGTATATCGGCAGATGAGCAAATTCAGTATGTTATGTTATGTAAAAGGACTACGCCTGCTCGGCTGTTTCAGTTCAGAGAGGTTGGAAGTTAACTTAAACCTGGCAAATGTTTTTGGCAGTATTCTGCTTAACATTTAATCCCATCCTTGTACATTTTCACTTTTACCACGAAAGTTTATGAACCTCGCCCAACAAACACTCCAAATCGTCTTAAATATTTACGCAGAAGATACTGTTTTTGAATAAAGGGATAAGTTTCTAAAGAAACTGTGGTGCTGCGTCGGTGGGAGAGTATAGCAGGTAATTTAGTGTTAATAACTGGGTTGAAAACGTAAATTAGCCACCGTAAAGGGTAAAAAAGCTGACGTTTCGAGCGTTAGCCCTTCGTCAGAGCGATGACGAAGGGCTAACGCTCGAAACGTCAGCTTTTTTACCCTTTACGGTGGCTAATTTATGTTTTCAACCCAGTTGTAGATACTGCTTTTGTCTGTTTGTCTGTCTGCTAGGTTTTGTTGGTTTGTTTGTTTGTTTGTTTTTTCCGCAGTTTTGTCTTTGGTAGCCAAGCATCATCTTGTTCAACTGATATTGATGAGCAACTGTTCTCTTTCAGGCTGCATCCCTGTCTCACAGCAGTGTAATGGAGAACTGTCAGTTGATGTTAGAGTATGCTCCAACAACACTGCGTTGGGAGCCTGTTGAGGTAATAACTGAGAAATAACGCAAAAGTAAAAAAAGCGTCACATGGTCGTGGTTGATTATTTCGCAGAGGCGTATCTTGGTTTATTAAGTGGAGGGCACATAGTAGCATTGAACTCCTATGTAGAGTGTTATAGTATTTTTCACAGGGACATGATACAATGTCCAGCTTCAAACTCGTAGCTTATGAAACCCCTCGATGGACACCATAACACCTACTTCCATTGCTTTGTTGTTGTTAGTTGTTATTCTCTTCGGTTTTAATAATATTATTATTATCATTATTATTATCATTATTATTATTATTATTATATTCATAAGTTTCCTAGTTTACATATACGGTTCGCTCTCAGGAATAGAGTGGAGAAGCAATTTCATTCATTTGTGTGTTTGTTCGTTTCTTGTTTTTGTTTTTATTTTTTCATTTTATTCACCAGTGTTCATAAGCATAGACACACCTTGCCAATTTACCTATAACTAGAATAAACTGTCTTCTGTCTGAGGTCTTTACAGTGTCAGAATGCACACGTTTTCTCGTTTTAGGGATTCGTGGCAAACCACAACGGCCTGAAACGAGGACGCGGCCAAACAAAAGATCTAATTGCTTAGCACGTGCGTTTTAGAACTTTGTACATTTCAGTAGATGCTCTCTGCAAAACAAAAACGTGAAATCACCCAACGTTGCGTGGTCTGAGAACGGAAACACCAATTGCAAATCAGTAAAACTTACATTTGGAACTCAACCCTGCTTACATATGTTATGCTGAAGTTGTGGCCCCGTAAGAGACGATAAACACATCCAGCCACTCGCGAAATTATAACCAAAAGTAAAAATTCATCATTTCAGTCGACGTCTTCCTCGACGTTGCCTTCCTGACTGCTCAAGTTCGCTATAATGTAACATGTTTTCTTTTTCTCCTAAAGATGATGAACAGACTTCAAGGCTTCACCCTGCTGCTTCAGTTGATCTCCCTATCGTCAGACTGGGGAGTGACCAGTAATAGGTAAGTCATTGGTTTTGCTATCATTTCTCCAGAGTTTGTACGAGTCCAGGAAAATCAGGAAAGGTCTGCTTGTAGGACTGTGTTACTGGACTTTGAAATTCTCGGAAATCGTTTCAACTCAAGAAATTGAAGTTTTTGGTAATTCATTTAGCAGAACATTAGATGTAATGATTTTCTACTGCCTTCAAAAAGGTACAAGAAGCTTTTTAGTATTGTCGACTCAAGATATTACAATTTTTTTTTGCTCCATTCAAGAGCGGACGCCATCCGATTAGCAGCCGACGTGACCCGCCTTGCTTTAGAGATGCTGTTTGTGTTGACAGTCAGTCCTAAGGCTCAGATAGCGCTGTGTGAAGAAGTGCAACTTCCGTCAGGAGAACATCAGAAGGGAATGAGGTATGATCTACGGGAAGATAATTAATTTAGACGTGAAGACTCGAAAAATTCCCATCAAAAGTCCTTCGTGATCATCAGAAGGAGTAGAAGTGTTCTTAGTCACTTTATATTTGCCATCAAATGTGGAAACATTCGGTAGCAAGAGGCCAGAAGGCTTATATACTCTCTATTCAGTCATGTTAAGAAATCTTTTTTCCAGGCTTCTGCTGCGTTGCGCTGAAGGGAGTTTACTCAATGACTCTGAGGTACAGAAAGCCGCTCTCCACGTCATTTGTAACTGTGTGTGCGGTTCTCGAGTCAGGGTAAGTGGTTAGTGCGCGTTTAGATTTAGTTCCCTCCCTCTCGCATGAGTTTCTCAAAGTATTTTCGCGACAGAAAAAAAACAACAACAGAAAGGAACAAGCAAAAACAAATAAGAAACAGAGTTACAGAGTTCTTACACAATTCTTCGTTTTGTAACTGACTTGGTAATGACAAAGTCGCTTAAAGTTAAGTCAATATCGGAGTCGACACGATAATCTTTGCTTACCTCTACACGGTTCCTCAACCCCCTCCCTCCCCTCCCTCAACGCTGCTCTCCTCCCAGTCTTAGGCTGATTAAAGTTCATTAAAGAATTGCTACTCAAACGTTAGGAATATTTGTTGAATTTTAAAGCACTTAGTGTTTAAGGCGTTAAGCTACCAGGCCGAGTGCGTTGTTCCTTTTTTCCATTTTTCCGTTTAACTACGGTACAGGCCTGATTTTTTTCAGTGTTTTTTTCGACTGCTTAAGTAGTGTTTGGCGTCATCGCGATGATTACTTTTGTCTTCATTGTTTGCAGATTAGCGGAGCTGTTGCAAAATTTCAGTCGAAATCCAAGCTGGCTTTCAAAAGCAGCGACGACATCTTATCCAAGATGTGGGGATGTGTCAGGGCCAGTAATGGCATCAAGGTTCTGCTCTCCTTACTGATGGTGAAAACGCCATTGGTTGATGCAGATTGTATTCGTGCTCTGGCTTGTAAAGCGTTATGTGGTTTATCGAGGAGCGACAAGATTAGACAAGTCATTGGAAAACTACAGCTGTTTAACAGCGGCCAGTTACAAAGTGAGTATTTCACTGCGCAGTGCTTTCTTCACACTTGTCCAACCATGTATATTATACAACTGGGCGTGCCCGTGGGCAAGATGAAGCGAGTCCTGTGTTCTGATAGATACCTGAGCTCTTATCCGCTTGGGGTATCACGCTTTTATCTCGCGCAAGATAAAAGGTTGCGTTGCGAAGACTTTCAAAGTTTGTAATGTTTAGCCAACGTCGGTAAAGAAGTCGTAAAAAGCGATAGAGGACGGTCAAAACACTTTTTCAAATGTAAAACGAGCACTCACCATCACAGATGGCTTTCTTTTCCAGCGCTTAAAAGAAAACAAGTCATTCTTGATTCTTATATAAGCAGAATAATTTTGCTATGTAGTAATTCCTTCATTGAACAACTTAATCAGTCAAGAGCTTTTGTCTAGTTCAAGACTCTTCGTCTCAGTTTACAAAAGCGCCAAAAAGAGCTCGCCAAATATCCAGCTATCTTGACGTATTTACAGCCATGTTGACCTTCTAAAACATCATTTCATTTCTTTCGTTTACGTTGACTCAATGTCGTTTGTCTTGAATTTGTTGACAGTTTTGATGCGAGAGCCGATCATTGAGGATAATGCTTCTGACCACGCCCTTTTCTGCAAATATGCTGCCGAGCTACTTGAAAGAGTCACTGGTAAATCCCTGGCTACGTCCTCTGCAGTCCCGTCCCTGTCTAGAATAAACAAGGTATGAACTTGTAATTGACACAACCTATCGTCTCACACAGGGGAGGGCGGAGACCTTCAACAGCGTCTTTACTCGACAGTTTACAGCTCATTAACTTTTGTTTGAACGGCAAACGTACGGTCTAAGTCTAAGTCTAATTTCGCTTATTAAAGTTTTGCTTAAATAATGAACAATCGATGATTTTGATTTGAAGAATTTATCAGAATCTACTTCTTTGTATTTCTTGTTTAAAAATGGATGGTCATCGAGACTGCCTTCAGGCTTTCTCTGTTTTTCAGAGGAGGGGAGGAGGGACATCCTCAGTTTCCCTGCCATCCCCTCCCAAAAGAAAACATTTGATCGTAGGTAAGGTGGTCACACTATCGGGTTTCATCTAAATACTTTTAAGTTAAGAGGAAATTAAGAAATTAATGCTTTCTAGAGCATTATTAGAACAGCCCAGTAAGAAATCATATGTAAATTTAGCAGTTTTAGAGTTTAAATTGTCCTTTTACTTCTCTTACCCAATAGCTTATGTGGGGTTGGTTTTCTTACTTATTTCGATGTTCTCTTAAGTAGGACACTTTCAAACTCTGTACAACCCGATAGCTAAATATCAGCCTTTACTTTCTTAGGCTGATGTTGTTGCGCAGACTCATATTTCATATCCGGCAAAAGAGCTTTTACAACTGGTTCACAGTCACCTCACAACCCAAGGTTTGTTGTGGAGCGTCGAGGAGCACTAAGAGAAAATCAGGTCAAGGGGCGGAATCACAAACTGAAGAATTTCCCTCTAAACCTATTTTTAGATCACACCCCGCTTCATAACACACTCTTGAAATTTAGAAACGAAAGTCCCAAGTCATCTGATAGTCCAACAATTATGCAGAGCTGGATTATTTCTACAATTTAGTAGGAATAATCTTTGTTGTAAGGCCTCTTTGTAGTTAAGTCTCTGCTTCTTATTTTGAGTGTCGTATAGCAATCAAAACAACCAATCAGAACGAAGAAAAATATCACGTGGAGCCAATGAGAATTTAAGGTAAAAATAAACAACCTTCTGAAGCGCGGGAAAACGTGGGCGACAAAATCGCAACTGGTTTTAGTTTTGAATCTGATTGGTTAAGAAGGTGGCGTGAGTTGTCCAGATCAATTACAGCCCTTAGCAGAGCAAAGGCGAAGCGTCCCAGATTACTTTGGACACTCGAATTAAATTTGTTCTAGTCTTGAGGGTGTTTGACTCATTTGTTAATCAAAGGTGTGGTTGTTTTGGACTAGGACTTCATGAGACTGCAGAGGTTTTACGGAGAGAAGCCAATCTACCTGACCCAAAACCTGAATCAAATCTGCTTTACACGCCTACTAATAGGAAAGTATGTGGTGCATGTTGTCGTTGTTAAGTGTATTCTGTGATCACAAGGTCCCTTGATTCATGAGGAAAATACAATCATCTCGTAACAGTGATCGCATTTTCTAAAGTCATTTAATAATGGCACGAGTCTGCGTGATCGGGTTATGATGAAAATGACCAAATTTGTCCTTTTTTTTCTGAAATTCTTCTGTGAAATTCTTTTACAGGAAAAAGAATCGACAAATTAAGTCAGTCCATCTGTCCTTCATTTCATCATTCCATTCCTTTGTCCACCAGTCCATTAGTTAGTCAGCCGTTAGTAAGTGATTGAGCTTGTCAATCTGCCAGTCAGTCAGTCGATCAGCCCATCCGTTAGACAGTCTGTCGGTCAATTTAGTATTATCAACTGAGTTGATAACGTACATTGGCCACCATAAAGGGTAAAGCTGACATTTCGAGTGTTAACTCTTCGTCATAGCGACTGATGTAGGGTTAACGCCAGAAACGTCTGCTTTTAAACTCTTTACGGTGGCCAATTTACGTTATCAACTCAGTTGGTAATACTGAATTACTTTGTTATTCTCTCCCACCGACGCAGCACTACAGCGCTTCTTTAGAAACTTGCCCCCTTTATTAGTCTGTCAGTCATTCAGTCAGTCAATCAGCCCGTCAGTCAGTTAGTTTGTTTGTCAGTCTGTCAGTTATTCCGTCTCTGTCAGGCATTCAGTCAATTAGTCAAACAATCAGTCTGTCAGTCATTCCGTCAGTCAGTCAGTTAGTTTGTTAGTCAGCCTGTCTGTCATTGCGTCTGTCCGTCAGTCAGTCAATTAGCACGTCAGTCAGTTTGTTAGTCAGTCTGTCTGTCACTACGGCTGTTCGTTTATCAGTCAGTCGGCTTGTCCGTCCATCAGCTAATCAACCAGTAAATCGTTCAGTAGGTTAGAGCTCGCTCGTTCGGTCAGTCGATCGGTCGATCAAGTGAATCAGGCGGGCAAGCAGTCAGGCTCATAATGTGGATCGTATCTCTTCGTACAAGACTAACCGTATGCTTACCGTCATGTCCCATGTCACTGTACACAGGTTCGATTCAATCACTCCTCAAGCCTTTCTACGGCCTCCTCTGGTGTTAGCACTCCCGGGACTCAATCCCTGACGCGGTACCGATTCAACGACCCTGGAACACCAACAGGAAAGGTAATAACAATGTTTAGATGATTGAGCGGTCAGGATAACTGTATCTGAATGCTGATCATAATTTTGGCGTGTGGTTATCCCACCCCTGCGATAAGAACAAAGAAATTTATGGAAAAAGTCTTTTTTTAATCTCGTGTAAATTTATTTGTCAAAAAGGATAATAATTTGTTGATTATTACGATATTATTATTTTATTAATGTTTTGTGTTACAATATTGTTTATGATACGTCGATCAATTTCTTTGTCTGCATGTTTGTTTTGGTCAGCGGCCTCTACCTTCCGATCTTTCTCGCCCTGCACGCCCACCGTCACCTCCTACGTTGGACATGATCGTGACGCGGTATCTTCGCGAACAGCATGTGCAGTGTAACAATCCTGTGTCCGCTGGCCCTCCATTCTCCTTAATACGGTAAGTCATGTATGCTAGAGCCAAAAACGTCTGAAAAAGTATTTCAGCTTGTTTGGAGGATTGCCAGTAGTTTCATTAAGAGTTTCTTATGCGCATTCCACTCTCGCTTAAATATGGTATCGTAGTGCCTCCTGTTAAGATTTTAAAGGTGGAAAGTTTCTAAAGAACTGTGGTGCTTTGTTGTTTGGAGAGTTTAAGAAGGTAATTTGGTATTATAAACTGAGTTGATAACGTAAATTAGCCATCGTTTATAGTTCCGAAATTAACGTTTCGAGCGTTAGCCCTTCGTCAGAGCGATGACGAAGGGCTAACGTTGACTGAAGTGGTGACCAACTCGACTTATAATACCAAATTACCTCGTTGAGATTTTTTACGAATTTTGTACGACCCCTAAATAATCACCACCGCCTATCTCTTTAACGGTAGCTACTTATATAAAAGGTTTGTGAAACCCTAAGCTCCTCCTGGTAGACCGGTAGGTGAGTAAGAATTATTTCTTGCCTACAAGGTTTTCTAGGTCACTAGAAAAATAGACTTTCTCTTGTTTTGCTTGGTTTTTTTCACACTCCCTTACTGTTTGTTATTTATTTGTTTCTTTTTATTTATTTATTAATTTTTTTACTGTTTCTCCGAGTGTTTGCCCGTTTATTTAAAACTGTTTGTAACATTTATAACAAGAGTTATAAATGTGGCATCTTGTAGAATTATTTTTGAAAAACTGCACATAATGCATCTCCTCTCTTTCAATTAAAAAATTCCAGAGTGTTTATAAATCTATACTTAAAATAGGGCTGTTTATCGAATCATACGCCACAATTGCAGATGTCTGAGAAAACTCAAAACTGTGAACAATCAACTTATTCCGATTTGTCTATCGTCAGACCCCACAAATGCCCTGAACCAAAGTACAGATATTACGCACCATCGAACATGACGACGAGGTTAAAGCGAAGAGAAGTATGTATATTACTATTGTAAAATTTAAAAAACGATCTCTGGCTAAAACTTTTAAAAAATACGAGCTTTCGGCTGTTTGCGCTACAGCCTTCAACGGGTAAAATGATAAAAAGGTAAGAAATACTAGGTGTGAAGTACAAAGCAAAAAATTAAAAATGCTGATAACTAAGAATGTTTGTTAAAAAGAATGTTGTATTGTCCGGGCAAAGGACAGGAATTGTTGTCCGCGTTGGGAGTTAACTTGGAATGCCACGCTTCTAGTGTTTTTCTCGTTCTAAAACTGCCTTTGTCAATAATAGATGCATTATCAAAGTCTATTGCGTGACTATTGGCCCAGACGTGATTGGAAATTCTTGAGCCTTTTGCCGCGGTTTTCACATTTCTGAGGTGTTCTTTCTTTCTTGTGTTGAAGGCCCTGCCAGTCTCACCAATATAACACCATGAACAGTCACCACAAGGAATTTTATAAACAACATTTGTTTGCGATTCCAACGATGGTCGAAATTTTGGAGCCGGGAACTGTTGTTGGAGGGTGATGAGTGGTTTGTTCACCACTGTGATGTCGTGTTTTTTGAGGACACGAGTCAGAGGTTCTGTTACGCCTTTAATGTATGGAAGAGAGGCGAACGACTTGCGTGATTCGGACGCCTCGACCTTGTGTTTATTATCACGGTGAGAATTGTAGTCTAGATATCTGTCCCTATCTAGACTACAATCTAGACTACAATCTAGACTACTATCTAGACTACAATTCTCACCATGATAATAAACACAAGGCCAGCACAGCAGCAACTCTTCTACACAGAGCCCTAAAGCTACCCAACTCCTCCGAAGGAAAAGAACG
Organism: Pocillopora damicornis; assembly: GCF_964200805.1. NCBI lineage: Eukaryota > Metazoa > Cnidaria > Anthozoa > Scleractinia > Pocilloporidae > Pocillopora > Pocillopora damicornis. Next base: position 25,431,767 of record NC_142674.1, on the reverse strand, counting down.
AGAACTAAATCGAGTTTATTCAGCACTTGAGTCTAATGGTTATCCATCGAATTTCATTAAAAACATCCAGACCAAAAAAACCCGACGCTCAACAGTGTTGTCCCCGGAGGAACTTGTTGGCACATTTTTCAAGATGGTCGAGGCGTCCGAATCACGCAAGTCGTTCGCCTCTCTTCCATACATTAAAGGCGTAACAGAACCTCTGACTCGTGTCCTCAAAAAACACGACATCACAGTGGTGAACAAACCACTCATCACCCTCCAACAACAGTTCCCGGCTCCAAAATTTCGACCATCGTTGGAATCGCAAACAAATGTTGTTTATAAAATTCCTTGTGGTGACTGTTCATGGTGTTATATTGGTGAGACTGGCAGGGCCTTCAACACAAGAAAGAAAGAACACCTCAGAAATGTGAAAACCGCGGCAAAAGGCTCAAGAATTTCCAATCACGTCTGGGCCAATAGTCACGCAATAGACTTTGATAATGCATCTATTATTGACAAAGGCAGTTTTAGAACGAGAAAAACACTAGAAGCGTGGCATTCCAAGTTAACTCCCAACGCGGACAACAATTCCTGTCCTTTGCCCGGACAATACAACATTCTTTTTAACAAACATTCTTAGTTATCAGCATTTTTAATTTTTTACTTTGTACTTCACACCTAGTATTTCTTACCTTTTTATCATTTTACCCGTTGAAGGCTGTAGCGCAAACAGCCGAAAGCTCGTATTTTTTAAAAGTTTTAGCCAGAGATCGTTTTTTAAATTTTACAAGATGTTTTATCCTGGGTGCGGCCCCTCTATCTTTTCATATATTACTATTGTTCTTAGCTTTGAACAAAACTATTTTGCCACGGTGGCCGACAAAGGAAACACTTATCTCATCATCTTAATAGGTCGTTCTGATACTCGTGTCAGCTCTTATTATAGAGTGGTCTCCCTCAACATTTATCTGTACTCAATCTTGAAAAATGTTTTCCCACCTGAAGGTGATTCCGCGTCATGGCGGATTTAACGGCGCCAGACTAAACAGACGGTTTGTGTACGGAAGGTAGGAGATGCCTTATTTGTACTTCGTATCGCTTTATTAGAAATTCTTAATGTTTTTTTTTAACAGAATCATTGTAACCTGATTCTCAGACCCCTGTCCACACGTAAACGGTATTTCTGAACACAGGTGACGGAGGTTTCCATAATCTCTGAACAGAGTGGAGTTTTCGTGTTTTTCTATAGCACCAGCTTATCATCTTCGCGTCGACCAAAAGAAGTGGAGTTTTTCACGTGCAAGGACGTGACACTAGTTGATCTCCTTTTGAAGTCTTTTATTTTCAGTTTTATTAGCAGATAGGTTTGGACTCAAGGAAACGATTCGAATATGCCAAGTTTGCTCAAGATAATGTTCAAGATAATGTTCCTCTACAGAATTCTGACGCATTTTGCCGATTAAGTTTCACAATTAGTCGTTGATTGTGTCCAGTTTAGTTCTCGGTTGTGTCTAACTGTGTTGTTCTCCACTAGATTTAAACCGCTTAGGGCCATTCGCGATACTGAAGAAAACAGCTTCTTTACATGTGCATGTTTTGCAGTAAGTCTCTCTGTTACCACATTCAATGAGATTTTTAAGATCTATAACTGATATCGAGGACTAACCACTCCCAAGGATAACAAAGATCCTGGTTGGCTAAATTTGGCAAACACGAAGCAGTTGAAGTAAACTTAAGAAGGGGCCTGTCAATTTTCCTCCAGGGGAGTGGGGCGGGGGATCGGAGTATTCTTTTTGTTTCACCATAAAATACACCTGATCCCCCCTTAAATTTCTGTAGTATTGTAATGATCCCACCTCATTGGCAGTCAATTCTATAGTTGCTCCTCTAAGCTCTGTTAGAGACGACTGATCCCCCTCCGCTCCCCCCCTAAAAACCGTGGGATCCCCAAAAATTCACTTACCCCTCCCCCCAGTGGTAAAGACTGGTTCTCGAGAGTGAAGAAGATTGAAACCAGTTGAAATTGAAAACCGATTTTTTCAAATGTTTTTTACGTTGAACAAACCGTAACACAGTTCCTCAGACATCAAATTTAGTCCTCAAAAATCTATCTTCAGGGCTTGACCATTTACATGCTAACATCAGTATGCATATTCTCCATACTGTTCTGTATGTAATTCCTATGGTGCTGACATGGAGAATTTGTTTAAAAATCAAGAGCTTCTTATTTGGTGATCATTTTCTTTATTCTCGTGATCATAACTTTTGATTCAAAGAGTGATATTGTAAAGAGAAATTACACGCTGGTCACTCTTAGAAGTCACACGGTTTGAACCACCTCTTGTTTGTGTCGTTTACATTTGGCTGATTCGTAGTAAAATGGAAATTATGATTTTTTTTCTACCCGTAAGAATTATCCTTACTATTGTTTAAAAAAAAGTAGTTGCTTTTATGAGGTCATGTAAACGTAGTACCTAACTTTTTACTTTTTCTTCTCAGCCCGATGGCAAGTCTGTTTTACTTGGAACACAAATAGGCGAGTTGATGGAATACAACTTAATAACTGGACAGGTACAAAACTCAATTTACACCTTTTTGATTTCAAGTCAAACGCAAAATTTTTCTTGAAATAGCTATATGTGTCAATTGTATCATACCTATTCCTTCTTTTTTTTGTTGTTGTTCTTTTTTGGATTTAAACCGTTCAGTGCATGATTTTCATGTTCATTTTTGTTTTACGTATTTATTTTTAAAAAATGATATTTTGCAGGAAGAGGCGACTTATCTCTGTAGCGCAGACAGCAATTTCCATGTGCCAATGTTCAAAAGTAAGAGTACAACATGGAAGTTTCCCTCCTCATATAGTTAAAAATACCTTTCTTTTTACTTCAAACAGGTCGAAAGTTTCATTAATGTTTTCACGTTTTTTTGGGGGGCGCACCTACCCCTCCCTTCCCCAACCCAACAACAGTCAAATGGTAACAAGTTATGTTCGATGTTGGATTTCGTTCCACATCCACACAAACAAGGCAGCTCCGCTATTGCTTTTAAATAACTTAACGTTCGGTCAAATCCAGTCTTCTTGTTAACTGTTTAGTTTCCATATCTTTCGCTGAAACCAATCAACCCTCTTTATTCATCAGTTTTGCAGCGCGTTTCGCAACGTTATGAACCTTTCTAAGGCTTACGTGACCCTTTCAGGTTGTGTTCACGAATTCATTTATCACTGAAATTGTCTTTCTGTACTTCATTCTTCAATTTTTAGGACCGCGAACTTTTATTGACGTCATCTTCGTCTGCTTTGCCTCCCTGTGCTCTTTGGTCATTTGGAGATGTTTTCGAAATGAAGTAAGTCTTTGAACTTGAAAACCTGTTGGATTCGTACCACTAGTGCATCTGATAGGCACGTCCTTGTTTGTCGCAGAAACATAAAACAGACACATACTTTACTATGTTTTACCATTAATTTTTATTGACTTGAGGATCGCTGAAATGCAAAAAAAAGTTTTACATTGCTCTTTCAGAGCTACGTAAAACTTTTAAAGAAGACACTTTGACAAACTAATTTCATAAATTACAGGAGACGAGCAATGACTCCAACTTAATTCACCTGCGGCAATCAACGCTCAAGATAAAACAAGCAAAATGGGAAATAATTTAGGTGTATATCATGGCTCGTATCCTATAATCGGATTGGTGTTAATGACACGGTGACAGTAGGCGAACTGTAATGTTTCGTCGTTATATTCATCTCTATTTGATAAAAAGTGCTATTTACTTTATAATTTTATTTGTTTCTCTTTGGCTCAGACATCCATTTAGCGAGGACACTTGGGTAAAGTTTAGTAATTTATCAGAAGACAGAATTATTGGCACACACGACGCAACTGCGCATGTGAGTTCAAGACATGTGATGCATTTTCAGTTCCAAATACATCGCGAGTAGCCTCAGTTTGACAAATTGTCGCTGTTCATTTAGGACATTTACAAAGGAAAAATAGATCAGCGAAATTGCTAGTGCGTGAACACGGGACAGCAAGGATGATAGAATCGCTAATTTCGCCCAAGTTTGTACACGGACTTTCAAGAGGAATTTTTTTCCCAGACTTCATGGCCAAGATCAGCTTTCTGCGCCTCAGTTTACTCGTTCTGAGGCCTCTTGGCTGTGTTTGATAATTTTTTGATTTGTTATTTTGATATGCTTCACAAATAACTTTGGTTTTTCTTTCACGTCACTCAGTTGAAATGCGTCTTTTGAAACATTAGTCAAACTTTAAGGCGCCGAACTCGAGATTTATTTATTTTGTATTTAATTCAGGGTTTTTTTTCTTTTTTTGTCGTTTATTGCTTGTGGTACTTCTGTGCCAAAACCCCCTTTTTCTTTCTCGATAACAACGAGCATTAGAATGCAGTTAGAGTGTGATGATATTATTCACTAGATTATATTCAACCATCAGATTTACGACACTGCGACAGGTCAGCGGGTACTAACTCTGCACGATTCCAACAACACTAACAACTACTCAAAGAACCTCGCCTCCTTTAATCCCACGGACGACCTGGTACTGAACGACGGTGTATTATGGGATGTCAAAGGCAAACGGGTTATACACAAGTTTGACAAGTTTAACAACTTTGTCAGCGGCGTTTTTCATCCCTCCGGGCTGGAGATTATCATCAATTCAGAGATTGTATCCTTTTTTTCGTTTTTAAAGAACGAGCCAATGCTATACTGTAAAGCAGTGAGTCCAGATTCACGAAAATAAAGGAACACAACGTCGGCCTTTCACGGATCTCGAAAAATCACTCTACCTCCTTCTTCTTACTTTGACAGTGAATTGGGAGAGAGATAGATATCAAGGACTATTATTTCATAAGAAAAGTTTATTGTTTCCTCATCTTGAGCGTTTTCGTGAAGCAATACACAGTCACTAGACTGATCCACGGAGTATAAACTTATGTCTTAATATCCTTGGTGATTTTCTGGCCAATTTACATCATCAACCTAGTCGATAAAACCAAACTATCTGGTTATTTCCCCGCCCTCACAACTGACGAAGCACTACTGTTTCTTGTGACACTAACCCCTTAGAATGTCCAAAGCAACTCTGATTCGCTCCTGTGATTGAAGGGCTACTTTATGTTGAAGATTTCACCACTAACTGATTTTTGCGTACATGACCGTACATGGAATTTATTTGCACTTGTAGTAATATAGTCAACTGAAAAATTAAATTAATATGACAAAGAAGGTTATTACACATGTCGATTTCGGTTGAAGCGACGGGAAAAATATTATACTTACAATTTGTGTTCCATATGCGGCTAGTAAGCTTCGAAGTGCGATCTGTGGTGACACTTTTGAAATGTAAGTTGCGTAACGAACTTCTAGGTTTTTAAATAATTAGTCACCTGATCTATTTTTGCCGCGTTGCGCTAAGATAATTAAATATTCACAAAAAAATGACAAACGGCTTGAGAAATGCAAATCACTCCGCCCCAGTGCGGAAATTAGGTCTAAATAATTAGTTCTAATTGAGCAACGACTATAATAGCTTAAGTGTTCAATGTTCAATAAAGAAGTGTCAGAAAATGGTGTTAGAGTCCATTTCTACTATCGACTAGCTTGAGCAATCCGCATTCAGTTCGTCTTGAGTGGCTATGAGACATAACTTGTGAATTGGTCTGTCATACTCTCCGTCTCTTGTCTTGGTTCTCACTTTTCGGACAAGTCCGTCGTTTCCAGGATATGTGCCTACAATACGCGCCATTTTCCATTCACATCTTTTGTGTTTGGGGTCCAGCTCCAATACAAGATCACCGATCTGGATGTTATCTCGCACGCGAAACCACTTGTTCCTTGGTAACAAGTTTGGGGCGAAATACTTCATCCAGCTCCTCCAGAAATCAGCAACTCTGTTTTGGGCGCTCCTGAGTAATTGTCGCGGATTGGTTCTTTCCTCTGGTTCTGGTTGTGGTGGTGGATTGTAGTGGCCTAGAAGTAGGTCGTCTGGAGTGATCGGTGGGGCCTCCCAGATATCGTCGGAACTGGGGTACAGCGGTCGTCCGTTGACCATGTAGGTGATTTCTGACAGAATTGTTCTCCATTGTTCCCCGGAGTAGGCTTGGTTCTTGCAAGTGGCGTTAAATGCTTGTCTGACTGACTTAATTAGGGTTTCAACAACTCCGTTTTGGTGACTCGCATGTGGTGTATTCCATTCCCATCTAAGCTCGCAGCTAAATTTATCAGAGAGGACACTCTTTACCCCAGGAATATCCCAGTTCTGCGTGATTTCCTTTAGGTAGCCTTGGGCACCCACGAAATTTGTACCACGGTCTGACCAGCAAACATTAGGGTGTCCGCGTAGGCAGGCAAACCGTCGAAAGGCCATTAAGAATGCGTCTGAAGTTTTATCGGTGACCAGCTCAAGATGAATCGCACGTGATGTCATGCAAGCGAAGATGATCACTTGTGCCTCTTTCAGAGTTTTGCGGCCGAGCTTGATCTGTACTGGCCCAAACATGTCCATAGCAGTGTTTGAGAATGCCGGGAAGCCAGCTGCTACTCTTAGGATTGGAATCTGTCCCATGAGCTGGTTGAGAGGCCTTTTCCGTAGTTTTCTGCATATGACACACTTTGAGGTGACGGTCTTAGCCATTCTGCGGAGTCCAATGATCCAGAATATTTTTCTGGCCTCGTGGATTAAACTCTTATAGCCACAATGCCCACGTCGTTCGTGGAGGTCACGCAGAAGCAAGATCACAAAGGGGTGGTCTTTTGGCAAGATGATAGGTTTTCTCAACTCTTCCGGGAGACATCTGACATCTTCAAGTCGACCATGTGCACGAAAAAGGCTATCTTCATCCTTCTTTGCTACCAGTTTCTTATCCAAGCTGTCTTCGTTGACGTGAAATTGACTTCACTTCAGAAGATGGGTCTCGGCAGCCTGGTCTAACAACTTTTGCGCTTCCTCTTTTACGACCTCGAAGCAACCCTTTTTCATAAACCCCCTTTCAGCGGAGAGCATCCTCTTCAGAGCGATGTCGTAGTTGCTTCGTTTTGGAGGCCCTCCTTCTTTCCAGGGCATCTTCACTTGTATTCTCCCGTCGACCAAGGTAGTTGAAGCTGCGAGGGACTTCACGAACTTGCTCTCACGTGACACGTTTTCAGTGCAAGTACAGAGTTTGGTTGGTTTGACTCCAAGGAGGTCTTGGTGCAGAAGTTTCTTGATATCTTCCTCGACACTCACTGTCCCTACTTCTATTGACTGAATTTCAGATAGAGTGGAGCCGCTTGACTCGAACTGTCCCAGAACGTACCATCCAAAACAGTTTCTTTTCCCGATGGGCTCTCCAGGTTCTCCGGACACTGTGTGAATATCAATGAAGGCCTCTACGAAGTCTGTGCCAATAAGGAGATCTATGGCACCACCCGAGAGATGTATTTTATCGGAAACGTTCTTCAAATGGCTGTATTGTCTCACTGACTCCTTAGAAATTGTTTTGGCACTACTGCAAGGTCTAGTTACGGTATACACTTGAAGGGTCTTCGTAATATCTTCGTCAGAGGGCGAGGCAACCGTGATATCGATTATCTCAGAAGGTTCGCTTTTCTTCTTTCCACACGCCAGATTCATAGTGAGACGTGTTGCTGCTCCATTTAAGCCAAGTCGACCAGCTGCACTTTTGGAGAGTAGGCTTGTGTTAGACCCGGAGTCCAAGATGGCGAGAACTTCGACAAAGTTTCCATTTTTGCCCATGACTTTAACTTTTTGCACAGGGCAAAGTCCAGTAACAGGTTTCAACTTGCTTTTCTGGTACACAGCATTCCCCTGGATGTTACCATTCGATGTAGGTGTGGGCCCTTGGAACTGACTTTGAAACGGTGGTGCTTTGGGATTCAAACTTGTGTTAGTTTCTCCAGTCTTCTCATTATGTAGGCACCGGTGATGGTTTTTTCTGCATTTGTCGCAGGTTGAGCCGTCTGGTTTCTTGCAATCGTTTGTGTGATGCGCTCTCAGACACTTGCGACATCGCCAATGTTGCTTTACAACCTCCCACCTTTGATTGACTGTTAGAATCTGAAACTTAGGACATGCAGCCAGGTGATGTTTGGTCTTACAGCCAAGAGGACATGTTTCATCGTCAGAATCCTCGCTGTTAGCGGCGTTATTTTCTGTCTTTTTGGGACTTTTGTCTCGGCGAATTTCGTTTCTTTCCACTGTGTTGGTGTTCGCTTTCCCTCGGGAACGAATACTCGCTTCTTGATGTAACCAGGTGATTAGATTGCTCACAGTTTCTTCTTTTCCTTCTCTTTTCATTTCTCTACCAAAATCTGAATTGTCACTTGGATCGAGTTTGGACAGAAGCTGGGACATGAGGAACGGCGCTTCAACTGACTCCAGCACAGGACACCCAATATTATCTTCCATGTCACTTACATAACAGGCTATTGTCGCAGCGAAATGCGTTAGGGACTTAGAATCTCGTTTGACTGCTTTAAGATTATTAATCTCGGTGTGCAGTTCGTCCATTAGTTTTCGTCTGTCTGCGAACTCTGTATCCAAAATGATCCACGCGCTGTCAATGGTTTTACAAGTTTTTACTTGGTCGGTCCAGAACGATCCTTTTGGCATTGCATTTCGAAAACGTTGCAATTGTTCATCTTTATCCTGACCGTATTTCTTCATCCAATAGCTGAACTCCTTTTTCCACGTGACATAGGTTCTGCGAGTTCCGTCCCATACTGGTACAGGTAATCGTTGTAAACTTGAGTTTGACGGTTTTGATCCGATGTTATCGGCCATTTTCTGCACCGCCGACGTCATGTCCGACGGGATTATTACAATCGAAAAAAAAAATCAGGGCTTCAACGGGATTATTACAATCCCGTTGAAGCCCTGATTTTTTTCAGGCTTCTTCTTTCCAATTGCTTAAATTGGAAAATTTACTGCGATGATCACATTCCACTTTCATCTACAACCGCAGTACAAATATGAATTATTTCATATAAAAACTTCACATCATTTCACTGCACGGGAAGATATGAACTCAATAAATTGACCTCGCTCCCAATGTGTGGCTTCATAGCTCAGTTGGTAGAGCATCGCACCGGTATCGCGGAGGTCACGGGTTCGAATCCCGTTGAAGCCCTGATTTTTTTCAGGCTTCTTCTTTCCAATTGCTTAAATTGGAAAATTTACTGCGATGATCACATTCCACTTTCATCTACAACCGCAGTACAAATATGAATTATTTCATATAAAAACTTCACAAGATTAAAACCGTTATGTGAGGACTTACGATAACGTCAAGAGCAGTAGAAACCTTTGTACAAATTCTATGGAAACAATTCACACACTCCTTTTCCTTTAAATCTCCTGTTTCTTTGCCTTTCGATTTTGTATCTTTGCTATTCAGAGAACGATATCTCTTCCAGCTTTCTTATTTCCTGTGTTCACTCCATAGGTACAATTTTTTTTTTTCTGTGAAAGTTTCGATACGCTTAGAACGGCTTCCCATTGAAGGGAAATGTGTTTTGCAGTAAAACTGTATAACTGAAAGAAAGGTTTGTGAGGACAGTAATATTTAAATTCTTCACATTTTTATCTTCCATACTAGCTGCCCCAAAACCAATTGACTAAATGATGAAAAAATTCTGAAAATTACCCTCTTGGCATTTCCTGGGCCGTATTTGAAATCCTGATAAGAGAGCCCAAAGTCAGTCAACTTGCAGACACGATGCTCATCAAGAAGGATGTTACGAGCTGCAAGATCGCGATGAATTATCTGAAATCGAAAACAAAAAATGATATGATCTGCCAAAAGGGACTTTTATAAACTACATAAAATAAAAAATAAAATATAGGTAGAAAGTTTAACATCATGCTAATGTCAAACCATTTCTCTGTGAAATAGTGATTCTAATGTGCTGGATCTTTTTAGCTGTACAGAATATTCTTTTGACGATTTGCAAGTCACGCCATTTTAACACATGCAGGATCACATACTGACCAGAAAGAGTTTGAGCACTTACCCCTCTGGACGCGAGAAAAGTCATGCCATGTGCGATCTGTTTAGCAAACAGCACCATGTCATATGTTGTCAAGTGGTCGACCCCTCCGACCCCATGATGATATTGGTCGAAAACCCCCCTGGATTTTCTGAGATAGCCCAGCAAGTCACCTCGCCACAGGTACTCCATGATAAGTATTGGCTGAGCTAAGAGGGAAAAACAAGAAAATTATTATATGGCAAGCAGTGCAGAAGCTGCAAAATGTGTTTAAATTGTACATGCTTTATCTACTTATACATTTGGTTATATCTAAGAAAGAGAGGGAAAGTCAAAGAGGAAAAAACGCAGATAGAAAACGGATGGACACATACAGCAGATACAGAAATACAGACAGACACACCAGTCTGGGAGCAAATGTCATAAAATAAGGTCCCGTGTGAAGTTCGTGCTGAAAGCAAGCACCTAGTGTAAAAGTGTTCATTAGGTCCTACTAAACATGAAAAGTTTTGGTGCCAGCTTTGCCACTTGGTCAGACGGCTTTTAAGGGGGGGGTTAAATTCTGACCCATGAAATCCAGCGTGAAAACGAGGCTAAAACACATAATTCCTCATAACTTTGTTAATAACAGACAAAAATACACCAGACTTGCTCACATGATTGGGCATGATCCTCCCTGTTGGTTTATGCTAATTTACATAGGTCACGTGACCTTACGCATGAAAGCGAGGCTGAAACACATAATTTACTATAAATTTGTCAAAAAAAATCCTTATCATGCTAAACTTGCTCACCTTAGTCAGTTAGACATCTTGCATCGATTGGTGCTACTTTGTAGTGTCACGTGACCCCATACATGGAAATGAGGCTGGATTGCAAAACACGCCAGAGGTGAACACATCATCCAGGACAATAACGTTGACTCATGGTAATGCATATTAATGCTGTATGTATAGCATTTGAATGAAAAAAATAAAAGCTAAAAAGCTGCAATGATAATGTATTTCGTGTGGCTTATATGACTTTATTATGAGCGATTTCTACAATCCTATTTCGCAATGGGAGACAAGTCGTTGTGGCATGGGGAACGGAATGTGTGGCAACGCATAGAGACGTCAGGCATTTACGAATTACACAAGAAGAAGCCGACACGAAGATTATTTTACATGCTCTGGATGCCTCTGCTCAAGGTGCTACCCAACTATCTATATATTCTCCTGACACTGATATTCTTGTTTTGGCTCTCCGACGGTATCCAGATTTGTGCTCCAACCCTTGCTTTGTTACTGGAACCGGCAGTAGTCGTAGAGTTATCAACTTGAAGTCAATCGCAGACGCCCTTGGGCCCACTAAGACGGCTGCGCTGTCAGCATTTCATGCGTTGACCGGAGCAGATGTTACTGGGAGTTTCTCTGGAAAGGGAAAAGCCATTTGTTAGGATGAGTTTGATAACACCAGCACTCCTATCTTGCAAGCTCTTGCTAACCTCGGTTGTGGGGAACAGCCAGATGACGGCACAAGAAGTGGAGTGGAACAGCTGGTTTGTCGGATGTACCAACTAAAGACAGACATCAAAACTATCAAAGCCCTCAGATGGTCCCTCTTTAAGAAAAATCAAGCTGAGTCTGAGAGGTTGCCGCCCACACAAACTGCTCTCCATCAAGCCATACTGAGAGCGCACTACCAGCTTCTTGTTTGGAACAACGATCATGTAGCAAACCCAGTGTTGCCCTCACCAGAAGGCTATGGATGGCAAGATGAAGATGGAAAGTGGGTACCAGTCATGAAAAATCTTCCACAAGCTCCAGAGGCAATTATACAGCTTGTCCGATGCAAGTGCGCCAAGTCCCGTTGCTCTAACAACCGTTGTCAGTGTCAAAAAGCCGGACTTGTCTGTACTGATCTCTTTCTGTGCTTTGAAGATTGCCAGAACGAGTATGCTGAAAGTGATGATGAGTATGATGAAGACGAAGTCGAACAGGAAATTCCATAGGAATGGACAACAGAACAATGTATATAGATATTCAGTAAGACTTTCATGACTGTATATATAGAACAGCAGTGGTCGCTATTTTCATTTTCTGCCCTTGTTCCAATATACACGCGAAAATGAATACATGGAACCAGTATCATAAGTTGGCAAAATTATTGATTATGTGTACAAGATAAATTCTCAAATGGAGCCTCCGCAGTATTTGCTTTATCCGTCTTGTCCCTGTGCTATGGGCCATAGGACAATGATTAGTTGAAGTTTTTATATCTGAAATCGGATAACCAGATATGTATCTGCCAAGTAGTTGTTAATACATTTGGCAGGACAAATGCCATCCTACACGATGCTACCAGATATATCCAGCCTCGTTTCCATGTATGGGGTCACGTGACACTACAAAGTGGCACCAATCGATGCAAGATGTCTAACTGACTAAGGTGAGCAAGTTTGGCATGATAAGGATTTTTTTTGACAAATTTATAGTAAATTATGTGTTTCAGCCTCGCTTTCATGCGTAAGTTCACGTGACCTATGTTAATTAACATAAACCAACAGGGAGGATCATGCCCAATCATGTGAGCAAGTCTGGTGTATTTTCGTCTGTTATTAACAAAGTTATGAGGAATTATGTGTTTTAGCCTCGTTTCCATGCTAGATTTCATGGATCAGAATTTAACCCCCCTTAAAAGCCGTCTGAGCAAGTTGCAAAGCTGGCACCAAAACTTTTCATGTTTAGTAGGTCCTAATGAACACTTTTATAGTCTGGGAGCAAATGTGGTCCCGTGTGAAGTTCGTGCTGAAAGCAAGCACCTAGTGTAAAAGTGTTCATTAGGACCTACTAAACATGAAAAGTTTTGGTGCCAGCTTTGCACTTTCATTTCGCTTTCATGCGTAAGGTCACGTGACCTATGTAAATTAGCATAAACCAACAGGGAGGATCATGCCCAATCATGTGAGCAAGTCTGGTGTATTTTTGTCTGTTATTAACAAAGTTATGAGGAATTATGTGTTTTAGCCTCGTTTTCACGCTGGATTTCATGGGTCAGAATTTAACCCCCCCCTTAAAAGCCGTCTGACCAAGTGGCAAAGCTGGCACCAAAACTTTTCATGTTTAGTAGGACCTAATGAACACTTTTACACTAGGTGCTTGCTTTCAGCACGAACTTCACACGGGACCTTATTTTATGACATTTGCTCCCAGACTGTTACACTAGGTGCTTGCTTTCAGCACGAACTTCACACGGGACCACATTTGCTCCCAGACTACAGAGAGATGGACAGACAGACAGATAAACAGAAAGGCAGGAAAATAGGGATGGCAGATAAATAGACAGAGACTTCCCATCGTAAGTTAAAACTATTATCACAATTAGCGTGTAAATTTTAGAGCTTAAATCTTCCAAGTAAAATGGCCTACATACAGTGCGAAGTAAATTTCTTTAGATTAGACAAAAAATGGAAATAACCCTTGAATTAGTACACCATCTAAGCAATACTGGTTGACGTCGGATATGTTTTTATCGTTACTGTGAATTAGCTGATTATATTCATAAAAATAGCTGATTACCTCCAACTGTAACACAACCAATGAACTTAACAACATTTTCATGGCCCTCCCTTCCAAAGAGTTTTAATAACTCGATCTCTCTCAGCAGGGCCTTCCTTCCTTTCTCTCCGGAGATTGCTGGGAAACCACACAAAAATTAGATAAACAAACAAACTTTGCATGTCAAGAGAGACCCAATTATGTGGTAAACATTTTTGTATACTAAGTGCTATATTACCAGCGCAACTTCTAATAAATTTAAGTAGATTCATCCTTGTTGAAAACATTATTTGCTAAGAAAACGCTGCACATCTCGAGCATTGTTGTTAACTAGGCAAGCTCATTGGACCGCGCAATTGTTTACAGACAACTTACAAAAGTAGAGACGCAATTAAGCCTTGAAATTGCACCTGTTATAATACCTAATAGTCGGTCGAATAGATATTTGAGACAATTTTTATTAAAGATATGCTCTGTTTGCGCCTTCTTGTTTCCTACCGTTCATATGGTACATAATCCTTGCTTTTATCTTACTAAAAACTACAATAATTCCTTAGCATTTCCAGAATTATTCTAAATTCGTTTGACTCTATAAGCTTGTTACAGTCGCACCTGTATTTAGCGGTCACGCACGGGAAATGGTTGACCGTTTAATATAGGCTCCACGGAATAGGGCTACTATTGATAAGAGTTTAAAAACGCCACTCTATGCCATCACGGACCACTTAACATACACAACCTCGCTCAAAAATATTACTAACATTGATTTCGGGAGATGAACCTGGATTCAATTTTACTTGAAAGATTATTCTTAATTTTATTTGAGTACTTCCGCTTTAGTGACCGTTCAATACAGGTAAGGAACATTGAAAATAGGCTGTTGGGACTTAGTAAAGGGTGAGCACACCTGCTTGATATAAAAAGCGCCATAAGCAAAGGAGGAAAGTTTCGATACTTTGAAAACCGACCGCTTATTACAAGGTGACCGCTTCATACAAGTTCTATTGCATTATGACGTTCAGCTTTTCCAGCGGAAGAAGATCATACTACCACCACTAGACTGGCAAATGGCTCTGAGCTTTTTGCGCCAGACTCACCCTCTCCAGGTTTCTTTGAGGTCACATGACATTATTTCCCATCAAAAGTTTCTAAGCGAGCAATTTTACAAAATACACGACGGAGTGACATTTTCAGTATTATGGTATTTTCCGCTTTTATTCGCTTGAATGCAATTTAACCAATAAATTTTCTTTTTTCTCCACAGCTTCTAACACTTCAAATCATATTCGTGTTCTGTTGTATGGTAGTAGCGTTGTATGACAAAAGACTTAACAACCGATCCCCCGGGGAACCATCCGCTAACAATTTGACATGCCAGCTGGTAAATCATTTTAACAGCGCACAGTTTTTAAGCTATCCATGTTATGTATCAAGTACGTTAATGAAGCATATTCTAAGTGAATGCCCTTTATTAAGATATATTACTCAAAAAATTAATAAAGGATAGTTTAATCAGGCTTTGTAGGTAAGTACTCACGTAGGAAGCATTTCGCAGCAACCGTGCGATTTCCAGGTCTGCCTCGAGAACGACCTAGTAGCGCTCGCCACACTGAACCGAATGCCCCTCTGCCAATATGCTCGCGAAGGATCAGGCGGTCAACTGCAATCTCCCATCCATCTGTGTTTACGTTCAGCTGATCCATCTCAACTTCATCGTCCCCTTCACTGAATAATTGCAGATGAAAACAAGACTTTAACTATCTGTGTTACCTATCTATCTTTTCCTTCTTTGAATCTGGTTTAACGTAACTTGGTAAAGATATCCTCTATATTTTCACTTTAATTTTTTTCTTTTCGTTTTTATTTCCGGGTGCTTCAGAAAATTATCACTTGCCAATGAAAAAATTATTGAAATAGGTGAAATTTAGATACTAATTTACTGAACGCATCGACCCAGAGAGGAGATTTTAATGAATAAAGTTAGCGCCGACTGTGTTTTTCGGCATTTTACGTCATATAAATATCGTGCCTCCTACGCGAGAAATGAAATACTAATTAAAACCATCCGAAGTATTGTCTACAATCGATACATCGAGTAATATTATTATAAATCGGCCTACAAGACTCCGAGTGTATTTTCTGTAACAAAGAGTGACGAAGGGTCAAAGCTTCTCTTCTTCTTTAAAAGTACGTCACCCACAACCTGGCATACTGGTAACAAAAAAAAAGATACTAAACAAGATGTCAAAACAAGTGAAGGACGAACGAATCCAAAACAGACAGGATGTTAGGAAACATTTGACTGCCATTTGATAAGAACGGCTTCGAAAACTGTTGCTGGTTCGAAATAAAAAACCTTTTATTTTGGCCAGTGTGCTCTTAATGGTGAACATAGTCAGTCCGAACAGAAAAAAAAAAAGACTTATTTACTCAGCAGTGGCGCTTATCACTACTCTACTGAGACTTATTCAAGAGTTAGAAACTTCGGAAATAACCACACGTTCAGACATTGAGCATTAAAACGGGAATTCACTTACCGCAGCCTAGGCGGCACCTCAGGTGGGACTATTGTCAAAGGATATGTGGAGACAGATGAAAGAAATCGCTTCGTTGTGAGTAAGAATGACATCATTAACTAAATTAAAGCTTGCGACTCAGAAACCAAGTGTAACTTATATTTGACTCTGTTGTCAAACAACAGGAGAAGGAATAAGGTGGGTTATCATGGTGATTACTTTCATGTAATTTGTAACCTTTTTGTAATTTGATTAGTAATGGGCTTTGCGGGACTGTAAGGGACCTTCAAAATCAGTGCTGGAAATGCACAATATGACCTGCTTAAAAAGGCTCGTTCGTGCTCCAAACACCGACGTATTAAAGCCACAATCTCAATCTACCATATGAAGACATCTTATTTTCGTATGGTAACATTTTACCTGTCTCACGGCGTTTTTTAATGTATGAAGTGAGCGCCAGTAGAAAAACGACAGCGGCCAAAGGTCCCCCAATGTAGTACCACTCCAGTGAGCTGCTGGAGGGAGCCTCTGAATTTCCCGAAATATAATAATTGAAGAAGCTTAGTAGGAAAGGAATTTTCTGGTTGGCATTAAAAATAAAAATTAATATCACCAATTATCCAAATAGAGAGCTAATTTTTTTTTGGTTCAAAAATTGACGTTGTTCATTGCTTGCGTTGGGTGGCCGGGAATAAACTTTTGAAAAACAGACGCAGATATGTTAATTTACAAAAAACAGGTAGATAGAAAGAGAAAGATTGGTGAAAGAATTACAGAATATGTATAATATACTGCTACTGTTTCAAACTCGTTTTGAAACAGTTTTTTCAAATTCCTTTCAAATTTCTAGTTTCCAGAAGACTAAAAAACCACTGGAAGAGGTTTCTGAGGAACATAGAAGGCGGACGTGTAATTACATAGTTATTTACTGAAATTATATGTGGTTGCTTAAACAACTTACCTTTGACATTTACTGTCACAACAGAGCGAGCCACAGTTCCTGGCTTGTTACGTGCTTCACAAGAATATTCGCCATTGTCCTCTTCCCCAAATTCAGTAAGAGCCAGCTTACTCTTTTTTTCATCTAATCGTGTATCTATAATTGCTCTTTCTGTTATTGTTTCTCCATCTTTTCTCCACCTTATGCTTATTGTTTCTTCGTTGACTTTGCAGGTCAATGTGAGGGTTTCTCCTTTGGTGACTGTTATGTCTGTGTCTGGAACAATTTGAGCAGAGGCTTTTCCTGCATTGGAAAAGGGGCAATTCATTAGAATGCTTGTGTCTCATTAAAAAATACAACTGCATTATAAACACTCCATATAACAAAACAAAACAAACAAAAACGTGGAAAAGAAACGAGTCAAATGTGACCTTTTATGGGAATGCTTCGAATATGTTGCTTTAGATGGAAAAAAAAGTAAGAAAAGTGTTTCGTAGTGAGTTTCGAAAGAGTTTCAGAACAAGCTTGAAGCCTTTATGTTTTAAATTTCCTGGTTACTATTTCAAACGCCCAGGTCCTCCGCTGAAATTCTAAATCAAGGTCTTGATAATGTTCCATCTTCTCGTGTTCTTTTTTCTCCGCCCTTGTATCAACAGGACGCAGCAAGTGAGTCCTGCAACATGAAGTTTTTTTCTTTTCCACCAGTATGGTAGCAGGTCTTATTTCAAGTAGATGATCGTCTGTCTAAATTCTACAGGTCCACAACCTCATTAGGTCATTTTCATCACTTTCTGAGGAGAGTGGACTTACTACATTTTCTCAAGCTGACGCGGTTAAATTTCCGTGGATAAATTGTGGAAATCATGAACGCAATTAGAATCAAGGACTCATGACAATTCAATCGATAGAGAATACTTCATGAAAAGTCTGTCCGTATAATATTTTACGCACGAGTTGGTAATATCGGAAATCGAACAGGTGTGCGCAGTGAACGAGTGAGATTTCTGGTACAAACCGACTCGCTGTTTTTCTTTTTGCGTTTTTGTTCTGCATGCTTTCTATTCCGCATGATTCTTCACAGAAGTTCGTCAGTCATCGTTTGAAAGTAGTTTGACTCGTTAAACAGTCCTGGTGGATAACGCTTTACGTTTCACTATCCGCCTTACTACAATTGGGCTCAGCTTGCCTAAATTTTCTTCGCGCTATTCCTTTTCTCCGTCACTATTGCCCATGGATTTACAAGTTCATGTTTTTGTCTTAATTTCTTCTCTCCCTTTTTCTCTTCTTCATCTTCAACATTATTATCGTCATTATCAACGTCATCATCGTCGTCGTTATCATCATCATCATCATCATCATCATCAATATCATTATAACTGAACTTACCATAAACACGCAGAGTTGCTGAGGAACTGGTTGTGTTTGCTTTGTTTTTTGCTGTACACTTGTAAGTCCCATTCATCCCTTTCGTGACACTTGGCGAAACTAGGAATGATTCCCCTTCGTGATCGGTTTGATTGATACCAGATGGCAGGTCACCATTTTTTTTTTTTTTTTTTTTTTAACATTTTTTTATTTTCACTTAAAGCACAAATACTAGAGTAATACAAAAAAATACAGAGTTAATTACACTAACGCTTACGCTACTCACTAACACTAATTACGAAATACTACATTACATTACATTCACAGTCGGCTAGATTTAATTTATGTTGTGGTTATATAATAATATAAGCCTAATTTGTACAAATACTAATCTACATCAAATTCCTTTTTTGGTAGAACGACTGTATATACAACTGCGTCTGTAACTGTTAATACCCGATACTCATCTATTGAATTACACTAACATGTTTTCCCATTTTTTATAATGAATAGATTCTTTTTTATTCTTTTTTGCAATCAAAAATTCAAATTTCCGAGTTTCAGATGTTTTAGCCTTCAGTAAGGATACAGACGGCTTGATATTTTACAACGACATGAATAAATGGTATATTTTCCAAGAATGATTATGTGATTTAACAAACAATTCCCAGGGATATTATCGGAAATACCAAAGAGGATTGTTACCTCATCAAGCTTATCAATTTTCATATTGTAAGTATTTAACCAAGAAATAACCGAAAGCCAAAAGTTTTTAGTGTAGGTACAGCTGATTAGCAGATGCTCAAGAGTTTCTTCGTGATCTCCACAAAAGGTACACATCGGAGAAGGAACCAAATTCATTTTATATAGGATTTTATTGGTGTAGAGAATACGATTTAAGATTTTGTATTGAAAGGCTCTCGTTCTGGTGTCAAGAGTGACTCGACCCGGCAACAGATAGATATTTTTCCAGTCTATATTACCTGAAATATTATATACGGAATTAAACTTAGATTGGGCAGTCGGAGAAATCTGGATTCGTTTGATCAGGGTGGAATAGATTGATTTTGAAGTCATTCTTGTTATATCTTGAACATCGTCTGAAACATCAGGCAGGTCACCATTGTTAAAAGTCCAGACGAAGGTTGGTGTTGGAATACCTGAGGCTACGCAACTAAGGTTTACAGGGTATCCTTCCGTACGAAATTGGCTTTTCGGAGGCTCAGTGATCTGGGGAAAGACTTGAAGTAAAAAGATCACCAAGCTCAACAAAGGTTCGCATTTTCCATTTTAACCCCCTCTCCCCCCTCCCTTATCCAACCCTAAATTAAATAGTTTCAAATTAAAATCAAACTATGTTATTGCCAAGCCTATTTTAGTCCAAGTTTATTTTGCAATTGGTTTTCTTCTCTTTTGATATTGAAAGGTATTAGTCAGCCCAACGTGACATCAAAACATTATTATATTTTCTTAAAAGATTTCCTATCTTGTGGAGGGGGATAGGGGGGCGGGAGCCCGGAAGAACAGGGTAGGGAGAGGGCGGGAAGCGGGAGCAGAAATTACTGGGTATTATTCAGTCAAAAACACTTATCTAGCAAAGTATTGAAATTTCCATTTAATATCCACCAATGCCTAAAAGAAAAATTTGGAAGCAAGAAAACTTAAATTTGTAGTCGGGCTGGAAAAACAGCTTATACTTCAGTGTCTGGTAAGCTGTCGAAAATCTCCAGCAAAGAAAGCGATTCAGGGTCATTCAGGGTCATTCAATGTTATTCCTGTTAACAGGAATAACAGTGATGGGAAAGCAAGCTTAACACGGCAGAAATCGCCAGAAACTACAACGGACACACAGGATGTGAGTAAGTTTTATTGATTTTATCTGTAAAATGTTCATATTTCGAAATATTTATCGTTGTAACTCGACTTTATTTCGTTCCCCATACTATTCCTTATATCGTGTTCAAATTTTCAACGGTTCCTCTCGTAACTTAGCACAGAGTCACACAACGCGTAACGTTTTCATGAATTAATCGTTAACTTCTTCTCGAGACGTGAGCTTGGGCCACCTGTGGTCGAACCGTCATTTTATGCACTCAAATTTTCCGTTGTAGCAAAAGTTCATAACTACGTAATAGCGGGATTATTTTCATATGTTTCTTCGAAGTTTTGGTCGCTGATTTTGCAAATTTCAATGCGATGAAAAGTTTACATGGATGTTTCTTCAAAAATCGCTATCTAACTTCAATAATAAATACTAAGGGCCTCTTTGCATGGGGGTGGGGTAACCCGCCTGTCCATATAATTTCTTATTTTATCTTGATCACGTTCACATGATAGGTGGGGTGACCCGCCTAGGCGGGTTGCCCGGTCTGCCAGGTAGGGTAACCCTGTCAACTGGGATGACAATTTGCCATGTAAACGTGTCAAGGTAGAGTAACCCGCCCAGCCGGGGTCGCTTTCATGGCAAAAAGCTCTAAAGCGAAACACGTATATTTTAAAACTTTGTACATTTCCTAGCCGTCTCATGGCAGAAAACACCAGAAACCGCAACGGACACACAAGGAGTGTAAAATGTTCACATTTCGGAATTTAGCGTTGCAAGTGGACCATATAACAAATTATTCCTGATAACTTATTAAGTCAAAGATTGCTCGCGTAACCTCACGCCGCGTAACAGAATGTGTGACGCTTTCATGAATAAATAGATACGTGTCCGAAAATTAATCTTTCGTCTTTCTCGAGACATGAGCCTGGGACGCCTATGCTCAAACTCCCCAATTGTGAGCCCTAATGTCGACAACCTCAAGAAACCTCACCCCAGCACCCGGGGTTGTAAGATTGCATGTAAACGCGTTTTATTTTTCGACCACAGCCAGGTGGGTTACCTCACCTACCTGGGGTCTCCCACCTCCATGTAAACAGGCCCTAAGATAATGACGCACTGATAGCCGCTTCGACAAACTGTGACGCATACACTTTTACCACTTTTGAAAATATACATGAAATCATGACTCCTTAGTCATGGGTATTTAAAAAGGAGAAAAAAAAGTCAAAATTTTAAACGAACTTTTCTAATAGATTCCGTGACAAATCAAAAGGGCACTGGGGGCCAGCTCATTCACGCTTTTCCCCAAAAAAATTCGCCGGTTTCTCATGTAACCCAATACCAATATAAGGCACTTATGTGAAGATCGGTGTATGAACACCCTTGAACGTTGAAAATATATTAAGTCGAAGGAACAGTTTTGGTCTCAGTCCGCATTTTTGTCAACGAAATAAACACATATCGGCTAAAAAGATGAGTCGTGCGGACCATGTGCAAAGCTGTCCATTGTTTCACGAATACTGCGCGTGTTAAATATTCAGTGGTGACATCTCATTTATATCTACATCTACTCTTATTTAGTTGCGAAATTTTGTACAGACATCCCACCAACCAACACGCACGCAAAGTGAGAAGATTGTATGAAGGATTGAAATTTTACTAAGAATGATTGTGATCAAGAAACGGGCAAGGAATATTCTACAATAGTGCAAATAATTGTGAAAGATGATCGCGGAAAAGCATGACGCTCGGTAAGTTGTAAGCTGACATGTTACCACGTATCAGACGAAAAAACGGTATAAATTGTTAGTCTGCATTTTATCTGCAGTCTGCATTTTGTACCTAGTCTGCATTTTTTACCCGGTCTGCGGTCTGCAGTCTGCATTTTGTACTGACCGGATAGATATTGCTGTTTTTGTTCGAGCGAGCCTCAAGTCCGGACCGAAATATTGGAGCTCGGAAAAAATTTGATTATCCTCTTCCGCTCTTTCGCGTGGTCACAGAATGTGTTGAAATGAACCCGCTATGGGTCCCCTTAGGTGTGGACATTTCGGCTTCTCGTTTCAAGTTGCATTTTTAGAGGTTCGGAAATGTTATCTGAGTTATTATTTTTATTAAACCATACAATTATTCTTTCCACGTGAGTTTCTGAACTTCATCGAAATTAATTTTGACTTTCACTAAGTGGGGAGGGGTAGCACGCGAAACTACTTCTGTTCAAGATCCACAATTTCCGTCAACAACCGCTTCACCACGATACCTCATTCATTGCTTCCAGAATGAATGAGCTAAAAATGGTGTGTTGATATCTATAAAGTCAAAATTGCTCGACACTCTAAAAAAATTGGTTTAAACTGCCCAAAAATTAATTACATATGTCTGAACACGAAATTAATTTACATGATTTTATACATCAGTCGTCATGTTCTCACTCTTTAAATGTTATCATCGTTAGAGAACTCTTTTTTTCATTACTTTTAATCAATTTTAAACTGATGTGGTTTCAAGCCCTTAAATCTGATTTGGTACCAGGGAATGGACTTTTTTTTCTCATCGAGGTAAAGATTTAAACTGATTATCGACTCCAGATCTCTCTATATGCAAATGAGAACCGTACCTCCCGCCACTTCGATCCAGAAAGTTGAGTTTTTGCTCCCTTCGCTGTTTTTGGCACTGCATGTGTATTGACCAGAGTCTTCAAGTCTTGCTTGACGAATCGTGTAAGTGTTGTTGTTACCGAGATTCACCCCATCCTTAGTCCAGAGTATCTTAGGTGTAGGGCAACCGCTCAGAAAGCAAATTAACGGAAGCGATGAATTATATGCAATGGACTGATTCTTGAGCTCAGGATTAATTTCAGGAGGACCTGGGCATAGAATTAACAAGTACAGTTCGAAAGAAAAAACATTAAAGAATGAGAGGAGCAACAGAAGGAAACAAAAGTAAGTCAACATTTACCTGTGACTGTAATATGAAAAGCTGATTAATTTTTCCCTTCACTTTTTTTAGCGCTGCATGTTATTGACCAGGATTTCCATAGCTCTCTTGATTAGTCGTGAGAATGTGGTTATTACCAAGATTCAACCCATCCTTAGTCCAGAGTATCTCAGGTGTAGGGAAGCCGCTTAAAGAGCATTTAAACTGAGGCGATAATTTAGAGTTAACCGACCGACTTTTGAGCTAAGGGTTAATTTAATTTAAATTGGCCACCATAAAGATTTTCTCGGCTGACATTTCGACCGTTAGCCCTTCGTCAGAGCTAACACTCGAGACATCAGCTTGGGAAGTACTTACGGTGGCCAATCTAAATTACTTACTCGGTTGGTAAAAACAAAGTGTATTTTACAAAAAGTTTGGAAGTTAATAAAAGGACAGTTCAGGGATATCTGTGCAGCATTTTCTACCAACAAATGAATCTTTAACTTTCTCCTTATACATAAAACCACTTACATTTAAAAGGCCGTGATTCCCGAGTTCTTGAGCAGTTAAATTCTAGAAGTAAGTTTATCCAGATAATCTTTTAAAAGTAATAAACGGTTGGAGATTAAGTCATTTTATTTTTAGTAGAGAAAACATCCATTGGCATAACTGTTGAGGGTTCCTGCCTAATTATCATTGCAATCTATACATAGGAATGAATCCAATTGAATATAAGCTTATAAATGCTGTATAGTTTTGGAAGTTGTAAAACAATGGCGAAAACCCGCCATTGCACTTTCGAGTCACAAATTCTAAAAAATTCCCTCTTGTCACTTACCGACTCTTTGCCGGTACCGAGCGCACTCTTTGCAGCCACCATTCCAAGATGACCATGCCATACAACCTTTGAAAACAATAAGTTGCGCGCAAAAAGTCATATGTCATATTATCACTCTACTTATGCCGTTTACTTCCTTTGCTGCATTAATCTGCATCTTGTCATAAAGGATACCAAAATACATAATTATTATCGTTTATATCCCCAGTTTTTAATTTCCAAGGAGACTTCGAGCTAACATTTCCAAATTAAAAAAGATTGATGGCTTGAAGCTTTTAAATCACCCAGCTTACAGTCCCCCATTTAAAAGCATCATTGGTGTTGTCTCAACATCTGTCAGGGATTTATCATGTTATAAGCCAGGGAGAGTGACATTGTTTTCTATTGCTCAAATGGATGACTGTGCAAAAATGTTAAAAGAAACAAACTAGGATTTTAATGTTTTCAATTTCTAATTTTTAACTTTACTGTAAAAGTTCCACCAGTATATGGCAGAAGCCTGAAGCGTTGAAATTAAATTCTTGTAACAATTTAAAGTTTTATTTCTATGCAGCATCTTTGTCCACACATCCATTGATCAACAGAAAAGAGTATCCTGTCTGAATCGCTCTATTTGGATCCATTCGTTTATAAATGGTAGTTCAAGCATGGCTACTTACAATCTGTTATATCAGTTAGGATGAGGATGTTAGGTGAACATGAAAAGAAAGATCCACATTCGGTGAGTAAGTAAGTGGCTTAATATAGCCTTGGAATACTGACTAACACATCATAAGCTTAACGAACAAACTGAACTCCTCGCACTCACCCGCTTATGAGTCCGGAAAGAACGCCGTGAAAGAGAAAAACGATTTTGAAAAGATGTTAATCCATTTATCTATTCATTTGTTTATTTGAACCAACCAGTTTGTTTAGCACGTCAATATTTTACATTGAAATCGATAATTATGTAACAGAATTTGTTGACTGATGTCTGATGATAATTAAACAAATATCGTTTATTACAGAACTTGGGTATTGATTTTATACTAGTACTGTCCACGTCAGTAAAATCGTTTGGATAGTAGCATTATAACATTAACAGCTATCACTAACTGTCAGCCGGTGCAGAGAGTTAGTGGCGTATATAAAGCCACAGGAGAGTTCTTTATTTATAGGGACGGATGATATTGATAGTTACCTTCCCATTTGGCTAGACAGAAAAGATGAGATAAGAAAGGAGGAACAGTTAATGATCTAAATAACATAGCTTAAGTTATGAAATAACAATTCATCGTAAAATTCTACCCCACCCCCCCTCTTTTTTTTTTAGGAAAGGAATTAGGTTTCAGGACTTTCTCAACACATGGAAAGCGAGCATTAGCGCCTAAATTTACATTTCCCAGAGAAGGATGTGATGTTGGAAAAAGATTATCCAGAAACTTAAGAGAAAATTATCAAGGATAGGTTGCATTTCTAAATTTCTGTTTAACCTCGTTCACGCCGGTTTCGCGTTAAGGGTTTGACTGATTTTATGCGTGCAGCCATTGAATTACTTGTGTTAAACTTTGTTTTACTGTTGTTCTGCGTTTGTCAGGCCTTATAACGATCCCATGGTAGACGCCGTGAACTTTTTTGTTTGCGGTCTTGGACGAGATTCAGTCGCGATCAGGAAGTAGAGAAAGTTAGCATTGCTAAATCGAATGTTCCTCGTCAGCTGTCACCAGCAGATCACATGATGAGGGGCCAGATATGGAAGTCTTTACTAATAAAAATCTACCGAAAGTACGAGTTGAGCTCAAAATTCAAAATAAAGCATAAAAGTAGACTTAAAACACATTCATGACATGGATGTCAGCGTAAATTCCATTGGTTGAAACTGTATTATTGTAGGAGAAAGCGATTTTCGATGGGGATTTTAGAAGTACTCCTTGATAACATCGGAGTTTTGTTACGCCTCGTCCTGCACTACAGCTTCTCAGCAAATTTGATTTCACGTGATCCCGTGTGTTTTCTAGTCCTGGATGCCAAATGTTTGCTTTGAATATGAGATTATTGAGGCTCCAATGATTTTTCGTTGTTCTGCTTCGCTGTGATGATAACCTAACTTTGTTTTTACAACACTTAATCGACATGCACTCCGAAAAGAGTAAACAATTCATACTTGGACCGGCTGTAGATAGGATCTTAGGCACTAAAGGGAAATATAATTGTCTTGAGCATGATTAACAAGAATAAGAATTGCGCGAGATAAACTAAATTCAACTTACCAGCTGAGTGATTGCAGAAGTGGCACGTGAATAAAAGTTATAAAAGAAATAAAATTAAAACGTGCATCTGTTTCTCAAAACATTCATTTGTTTATTGAGAAATGCTATGCACTTTTTCTTTCGTTTATCACCTGTACTTTAGTTAAATATGTTAACGTATACGCACTGTGAAGGTGCCATGCAAATAGATATGCTTTAAATGACAGAGAAACATGTACTTACGTTCTAATCGTTTTTCACAATTGCCAAGGCCAAGGAATAATAAAAAAAAAATACATCAAGAACAGAAAAATAAATGAAATAAAAGTAATTAACTGCTAAGAGAGTTGATATTCATTAATCAGTCGGCTAAGACCTCTGCTCAACAAATAATTCTGATATGAAACCATTTTCATGATTATGACTTTAATTCTCATAATTAGTTTCAAGTAACTAACACCTCAATTTTACAGTCTACCACAGATAAAATCTAATTTTTTTGTAAACTGAGCCACTGAATCAAAATCGAATCCTTATCTACTTATGGTTCACACTGAATAAATATTTCCACAAGAGCTTAATTCAAAACGGTTTCAACAAGTTTCCAACCATAACTTAGGAAGCAAGGCGAATATCAGAATGCCATGTTTATTGATGATCATAATAATAATATTAATAAAACGAAAATTGTAGCTTTCATTATTACAAAAGTAAGCGACAGTGACACAAATTTGTGATACACACTGAAAATATGACACACACTGTTACTGCAGTAGTGAAAAGACATTTGAAATCCGCCAAATAACTATAAAAAGAAAACATACTTACGATCTGTTTGCCCGTTAAGGTAGGAAATAAGAAAAAGAGATATGCTAGTTAGTAAGGCACATTTGTTATTGCCTACATTGTCCTTCAGTTTGGTATCGTGAAGTAAAAGCGTCTTTTTAATGGAACAGCCGGTAGTATGACTACGCGTCTTATTACACTTGCCACAACTGTTGGGTATTTCAAATGGTTACCATGTTGGCATTCCATGGGGAAGTGTGACCGTATAACAGTCTTTAACATGCTGTCACCCAGCAATTGTAAAAAAGACATTTTGCCAAACTCAAATCAAAAATGATGATTGGGGCGAAAACTATATCGGTTCATTGTAGGTAAAGCGTCTCCTTTTACAAATCTACTCTTTCGCAAAAATGATGATTACTCTGAAGAGAGTCTAACACATGATGACTGTCGAATAGTACCTAGTTTGTTAGAAATGTAAAAATGAGGAAAGGTAAAGAAAAAGCTACTTACGACCTGTTATGTCAATGAGACGTTGGTGAACCCGATGAAAAAGAAGAAAAATTAATCAACTGAAATTGACTATCAGTTTAAAGCCGTTGTGAGATACTGTGTACTAATTGACCGAGTTGGAGGGCCGGTCGGGAAAGTATTTGGCTCGAGGTCATGACGTACGGAACGAGCATAGCACAGAGGTCCGAGTGCCACGATCGAAAGTCAAATATTTCCCATCCAGCCCGACCTAACTCAGTCATTACGCATTTTATTGTATGACTTTTTAGTGTTGGAAATTTTTAATTGTTTTTTCTTAAATATCATGCGATAGACCGGCGCACGCGGAATAACCACAAAAACTATTCTACAATTAATACTTTCCTTTCTGTTTTCGAGTTAGAACAGGAAACTCACATTTCATCGAAAAACGTGGCATTTGTTTCCATTTGTGCCCTCTGCTGTCACTCATTTTTGGCCACAAAAGCGGACAATGTTTTTCATTTTAATATTTTTTGTACGAGTGCACTAGGGCCGGGCGGCTTTTTCCGGACCGGGAGCCCGTTTATCGGGGTTCTGGTACATAACGAGCCCGTAAAGCTGTTCTGCTTTCCTTCAAGATGGTTTCAAAAGCTTTAAAAATTCTATAATAAAACTATTAGCTAAAGAAACAAAATGGAATACTAAGGTTGCCAGGCTGCTTCTCTCTTCCTAAAATTTTAATTTTAAAATATTGCCTCGAGCCCGTTAAGTTACCGGGCATTTCGAGAAACGGGCGCCGGCTTTCATCAACCTGTCCGGCCCTACACACGTCAGCTTTTCTAGGGAATTGCACGAGCGGAGCCAGACTGGCCATATGATAAAATCGATTAACACGAATTAATTTATGCCTTTGAGCATATTTTCAGACATCAAGAGATTAAATATCTTGCAGACACTAGAGGTTATAAGCTGGATACGAGAGATAACAATTAGTTTACAATCTCTTGCGGACAGCAATAAATGAACCACTTTGAGGTATGCGAAAACGATTGATGTTCTTTAATAAAATAATAAAGCGACACTGCTTTCGCTGCCAAAAAAGGAAGCAAAAGATATCAATAAATACCAAATGACTTTTAAAGGGAAAAAAACGTATGATAATGTTTGATATACCTCGCAAAGGTAAGAGAGTCAAAGCATTTTGAATTGAACAGAATAAAAGAAAAGGGCTTCGAGAAGGGTTGTTTAATTTTCGCTTTTTTTGACGTTTTGCTTAATAACATGATCTATGTATGAACTAAAATCATTTCTTACCCGCTAAATTGTCCACAAACCATGATTTTAGAGAGGAAAGAGCAACAGAAATAAATTGTTAGCTGAATTCAAGTGTTTCATACAAAATAATAATACTAAGGCAACAAATTGTTACTTTTAAATACTTGATATGGTGAAAGAAAGCAAACTTCTATAAATTATAGAATTTTGGTTTTTTTCACCGTATTTCATGACCTAGTTTATGAGTTGCTTAGAGATTCAACGTACCGAAAGGCCAATGATCGCAAAGGGAAAAAGGCAAATACCACTACACGATGAAACTTTCCTACGTGAGTAATTTTCTACTTTTCTAACTAAAAGATTGAACATGCTGTGCGTAGGTTGTTTAACTCACCCTGAAGTGCTCTAAGCAAAGATATGCTAAGCAAAATGTAAATTCTAGATACAGTTCAAAATGACTAAAATGAAACACGCAAGATTCCCTGTTAGTCTGAGTTTCGTGCTTACGCACTCGTCAGACCGATTTAATGAAAAACATTCCTGTAGGCTAATATATAATATAATATATATATATATATATATATATATATATAATACATAATATATATATTTATATAGAAATTAGTCTACAGGAATGTTTTTCATGAAGTCTGTCTGACGAGTGCGTAAGCACGAAACTCAGAGTAACAGGGAATCGTGCGTGTTTCATTTTAGTCATTTTGAACTGTATTTCGCTCTACACTCATGGGTTTCGAGCACTTTCCAACAGCATTTACTACTATTTCCCACAACTAAATTCTAGATAAGGTGAATTGTAACTGGATTTTCACATACTGAGCGATGATCAGACTGTGAAATTTTCTGCGCGAGCAGAATTTAACACTCAAGTTTCGAATTAACAAATTCAGTAACGGTTCGAACTGCATTTTCTTTTACTGATCACGAGAAGAAACTATGTGTCTTAAGCACCCGAAATTTCAACTCACTGAAAAGATATCCTGAACGGGTCAGAAAATGTCGCACAATTTTATCGCGAAAATTAGAGAGACAGTAAACAAACTTGAACACGAATTGCAATGAGTCAATAAAACTCAATTAGCAGTTACGAACAGGCAGAGAGCAAATTTGGCACTACATTTCACTTGTTAATTACATTGAATATCAATATAGATATTCAACTTGCCTCAAGCAATTCCAATCCTATAGAAAACATTATCTTAACTAATAGCTATTTAGAAGGAATTAAAAAGTTACTTACTGTCTAATTTCCCAAATTTGGATCAATGCGCAAGATTTAAGGGAAAATGCAGAAAGAAAGAAAAGGACGTAAGTACACTAGAGTTCAAACGCAGTTTGATAAATACCTATAATCATTAAATACAACCCCCAAAAAAGGAAATTTTAATCTTCCGATGTTTTGTGAAGTAAATTGCATAATAGCAATCAAAACTTATACTTTTTTGCCTAATGTTTAACACTGTCTGTGTCTGTGCTATTCTGAGAGCAACAAAGTAAACACAACTTGAATTGTTTCTTAATGTAATGAATGGTAAAAACCCTGAAATATTTACTCTTTTCGAAATACAATTACTCGACTCGACTTGTTTGTAGCAAGTTTATTTAGTCAGTAACAATTATTACGATAATAACTATTAAGTGCCGCTCTCGCCAAGAACGGTCCTCTCGACTTCCCGTCGGGAAAAAGTGTTCTTTTATTTTTTTCCCATGGAGAGGGTATAGGACACATGTATCAAAAGTAGTTCAGTTGTTCTCCAATTCCTTTTTTTGGGTCGCCAAAAGCCAAGAATGATTTTTGGCTAGTACACCCGTGTGGACAGCGATCGAAAGTGTAAATTTCACAGATTTTGTCCAGCGCGCAACGATTGCAATAATATTGCTCACGCAATTCTATCTTCCTATAAGTTACAAGGTGCCTTCAATCAGTTCACAGAGAAAATATAGAAACTTCAGCTGAAATATTTTTCATACAAGCGTGATCAGAGGAGATCCTTCTCTTCGACTTTATTTGCATATCAAAATTCACCAATTTGTACGAAAGAATTCTCAAAATGAAGGCGTTAATCGGGCTAAAAAAGCATATCAGTGTGTAGTTTATACACCAATGAGGTCACCGATTGCCTCAAATCCAGGGGTATGTCTGTAGCTTTCATCCACCAACATCTTAAAAACAACACAAATCCACGTGTTTGCTCAATTGCGCTCTTGTGAATGATCGTTTGCATAATTCTGAAACTCGACCAAGATCTCCTCTCGCGACCGGTCAAACTTCGTTTGTTTATCCTCTACGTTGAGGATGTTGGGTTTTCATAATAACTGAATGGAGAATAGATGCAGAGTTGTCCTAAAACGTTACGTAAACGTGATCGGTCGTAACGCTTGCGCGCTTGCGTGACTTACAAAGTAGACAAAGGTTATATATCGGAAGGCGCCTTCGCGATAATTTTCGTTGAAATACCTGGTCATGAACTAGTCGTGAACTACGCACAGTGTGGAGAAGATCAAAATTAAATAATGAAGTTTGGCACTTTTCTCATTACAGATATGTCGCATTGCTTAAAATAGCCCTCAAATAAGTTGAAATACGTTACAGTTTTATTTACTAAAACAACACACATACACTCTGAAAGAATTCTTGCAGTTTCTCCCGAGATTTTGCACACGGAACGCGATGAACTAAGCCTCCTTTCTACAAATCTGTTTCCATCATTAATGATTTTACGGTGTTGTGGACCACAACGGTTTTGACCGACAAACTCGACATTTCTCTGCGACCATCAAAATCAACTGGAC
>NC_142674.1:25297754-25395254 GCF_964200805.1 Pocillopora damicornis | reverse complement strand
TATAAAGTTCTCGTAAAGGTCGGGCCGCAAAGTTTTTTTCTGTAGTTACCTTTTCTATGGCACCTACTTCCTAGCTATGTTAGTTGGATCAGTTAAGAACGCCTCACTTTTTCAAAAATTTACCTTGAATTTGATCGGTTTTGGCGTGTTTGATTTAGGCGAACCGATAAGGTGTCATTCAAGTCTCCCTGTTTCCTTGATTGATGCGTGATGTTTACGAAAGTCGCCTCGATAAATAAGATAGAGTAAATATACATGGCTGTGGTATTTGTTTTTTGCTGAGTTCCGTAGTTTTTTGTAAATTGTCCTCCAAAGTTGTATGAAATTTAAGTCTTCAAAAGTGTCACGACAAGCCTTTGCTCGAGTGAAATTTAATTTCCGTAAAACTCTGAAAAATAAAGAGATCCGATCAAACTGATTGTGGTTTTAGTATAGGTACATGAATGTCTTACAACACACGAGAAACGAGCGAAATCCGTGTCTCAAGCAAAATCGACCGGACCGCTCTTACAGAGACACTCTCTTAACTTGTACTTCGCTGGATAGCTGGTAGTACTTCAAATGACTCGATAAGACGTCTGGGCATTCCAGGAGAGAAATAAGGGCTGAAATACCCGCCGCCACAACAATCTTTGCTTTTTATGAATCAAGTAAACATTTTAAAAGATAAGATTTTCAGTAAAATGCAAAAAATTCTTCAGTCCATTTTAATAACCTTCGATTCCAATTCGTTACATTAACTAATTTTGGTTCCGCGATGTAAGTCATATGACAAGGAAAATATTGCACGATCACGTCACGCAAGACATTTGTTGGAAGGAGGCTAGTTCATCGCGTTCCGTGTGCAAAATCTCGGGAGAAACTGCAAGAATTCTTTCAGAGTGTACCGTGTTATTTTGGTAAATAACACTGTAACGTATTTCAACTTGTTTGTAGGCCCTTTTAAGTAACACGATATGTCTGTAATGACTGGAGTGCCAATTTTATTCTTTAATTTTGATCCTAATCCATACTGTGCGTAGTTCATGACCACATATTTCGACGAAAATTATCGCGAAGGCGCCTTCCGATCTCGTTTGTCTACTTTGTAAGTCAAGCAAGCGCGCAAGCGTTACGACCGATCACGTTTACGCAAGGTTTTAGGACAACTCGGCATCTATTCTCCATTCAGTTGTTATGAAAACCTGACATCCTCAACGTAGAGGATAAACAAAGGAAGTTTGACCGGTCAAAAGGAGATCTTGGTCGAATTTCAGAATTATGCAAACGATCATTCACAAGAGCGCAATTGAGCAAACACGTGGATTTGTGTTGATTTTAAGATGTTGGTGGATAAAAGCTACAGATATACCCGTGGGTTTGAGGCAATCGATGACCTCATTGGTGTATAAACTACACACTGATATGCTTTTTTAGCCCGATTAACGCCTTCATTTTGAGAATTCTTTCGTACGAATTTGTGAATTTTGATATGCAAATAAAGGTCGAAGAGAAGGCTCTCCTCTGATCACGCTTGTATGAAAAATGTTTCAGCTGAAGTTTCCATATTTTCTCATTGAACTGATTAAAGGCACCTTGTAACTTGTAGGAAGATAGAATTGCGTGAGCTATATTATTGCAATCGTTGCGCGCTGGACAAAATCTGTGAAATTTACGCTTTCGATCGCTGTCCACACGGGTGTACTAGCCAAAAATCATTTTTGGCTTGTGGCGACGCGAAAAAAAAGAATTGGCGAACAACTGAACTATTTTTGAAACATGTGTCCTAAACCCTTTCCATGGGCAAAAAATAAAAGAACGCTTTTTCCCGCTGGGAGGTCGAGAGGACCGCTCCTAGCGAAAGCGGCACTTAAGCAACAAAAACATTTCTTTCTTTCTGATTTGTCAAATGGGGGATAGTGCACCAGATTAAAACGAAAAAATATTAAAGAAAGTAAAAGCACTAAAGTATGTATCAACCACAAACTACAAGCAGTCAATAAAACTCAATTATCAATCACGAACAGGCAGGCAAATCTCCTGCCTCATTTCACTTGTTGAGCGGTGTCAATCTTGATATTCCACTTGTCTCGCGCAATTTAAATGTAATAGAACCATTTATTCCAATTTACTTAGAAATTTACCATTATCTTTATTAATGACAAGATAAAACTATTCGACAACGAAAACGTTACTTACTCCCTGATTTGACAAGTGGGGGCCAGTGCAGCAGATTAAAAGGAAAAAAGAAGAAAACCAATTGAGAAAGTAAACGCTCTAAAGCAAAAACTACAATTAGTTTATAACAAAGAATCATCAAATGCAACACGAAAAAGATATATCTCACTATTTATGTGTTTTGTATCGCAAAGTGCTCTTTAATAATTGGTACCCTCAATCAAATAAAAAGGAAAAAGAAACAGAAGATGGAAAGTAAAAAAGCGAAACAAAGACAATTTAATTAGTAAAACCCAGATATCGATGAAAAATAGGGAATTGAATTGTATTCTTTTTTTATGTCATTGGAAAGTCCCATCGGCTATTTTAAGATCTACAAAGTAGATATAACTTATCCCTAATAAGGGTTCAAACTGCAACAGAAATGTTACATACAGGCTAATTTTTCAAAGTTGCCCAAATGATAGGGAAACGAAACAGAAAAAAAAGTAAGGGAATTAGAAAGTGATATTAAAAAAAAACTTGAGAAAAAAAGTTGTAATAGTTATGATTATTTGGTAACAGGACTTCGTTTCGCCTGATTCTGTCTGAAATCATAGTCATAATTGACCGAATGGGACTCCCGCTGCGCGTTCGTCCTAGTTTGATAATCACTCGTATGATTACGGACCGAATTAGAATCCACTTAGTCCCATTACCATTACTAATTTCCTAGGGCTCACTGAACTCTGCCATTTTCCTTTCAAAATACAGATATTGCAAGAGACCGTCCGACAGTGATTCTACGGTGACTGTTGCCGCAGTTATAAGATGGCTTCAAACAAAGCATAATTATGCGTTTCGGGATCTAT
The DNA here is from genome assembly GCF_964200805.1 of Pocillopora damicornis. Taxonomy (NCBI): domain Eukaryota; kingdom Metazoa; phylum Cnidaria; class Anthozoa; order Scleractinia; family Pocilloporidae; genus Pocillopora; species Pocillopora damicornis. The sequence continues at coordinate 25,392,246 of NC_142674.1, read as the reverse complement.
GGAACTGTTGACAAACTTTTCGATCGAAGCAGCTGTACAAACAGCTTTACAGAAACTGGAGAACGACCCTAGCCCACCCAACTTCATGGCTCTAGTACCAGGTCAGATCGCGGACCTCTTGGGCCTACACATCTAAATACTTTCACCATAGCAGATCATTTCACCAACAGATAGTCGCGGTGACAACATCGTGAGAAAAGAAACAATAGTTGTTCATCTAAACGTGCTTTCACTCCGATGACAAACCGCGACCTCTTTTTTTCTTTTTTTCTTTTTTTTTTTTTTCGTCTTAAGATGCTACTCCTTTGAAAATACACAGAGGATAAGGGATATGAAGGAAATCCATATAAACCAAATCAAGTTCTGGCTTTTTCATTACAAAATTGTTGTCATTTAAATGACAACAGAAGTTTGTCAAATTTTAACACGTTGCTACTTAGAAAAGAAAAACCGACCATCTCAGGGACAGAGTGGGCCAATGCATCAAGACAGGAGTTGAATAACATTGAAAGAACACGATCTGACCGACAAGAGGCACAAAAGCGGAAAGCACGGGAAATTTTCTGCCATATCCTTAGGGAGTAACAGGGCTAACACAAGCCGTGGTTGATGAAAATGAAACTTTTTTGCATTTTCCTAGAATATATGATTAAAAGAACATAAAAAAGGTAGGGGGCGCTGTATCATTTGCAAATCATAGTGCTCCGAAAGAAAAACATGAAATGGTTCCTCAGGAAGAGCTTCTATAAGTCTGTCCACGAGACGACCAGACAGACATGACGCATGCCATCTCACCGATTTTTTTCAAACTTTCACAGTTTATGAGGGTCACTAAGTTATTCAAGAAAACAGAGTGGTTCGGGCTTCCGGCTCATCCCTAGGATGTAAAAGTCCCCACAACAAATCCCCGGGGTAAATGGCTAAAATCAGCTCGAAAAATGCACTTCTAGCGAGTCACTCTCACACTAACAGAGTGCGATGGATTTTAATCAACTACGAACTACAAGAAATCAATGAAGCTCAATTATCAGTTACGAACAGGCAGGCAAATCTCCTGCCTCATTTCACTTGTTTAGTGGTGTCAATCTAGATATTCCACTTGTTTCGAGCAAGTTAAATGTAATAGAAAAACCATTATCTTTACTAATGACAAAATTACTACACGACGAAAACGTTACTTACACTCTGATTTGACAAGTGAGGGCCAATGCAGCAGATTAAAAAGAAAATGAAGAAAACCAATTAAGAAAGTAAACACTCTAAAGCAAAAACTACAATTATTTTACAACATTAAATTATCAAATGCAACACGAAGAAGATATATCTCAATATTTATGTGTTTTGTATCACAACGTGCACGATGATAATTGGGAAGTGGTAGCCTCAATCAAATAAAAAGGAAAAAGAAACAAAAGATGGAAAGTAAAAAAGCGAAGCGACGAATAAATTTAGTTGATAAAACCCAGATATCAAAGAAAAACGGGGAATTGAATTTCGGTCCTTTAGGGCGAGGTATATTAGTACCACATGGGAAGAATTCTTTCTTATTTCATTGTAATTAGTCTCATTACCATTACAAGAACGTTGCTACTTAGAAAAGGCAAACCGGCTATCTCAGTGATAGAGTGGGCCAATGCATCAAGACTGGGGTTGCGTTACAATAATAGAACACGATCTGATCAGCAAGAAGCACAAAAGCGAAAAGTGCCGGAAACTCTAGACTTTTTCACAAGCCGTGGTTGATAAACATAAAACTTTTTTGGATTTTCCTCGAGTATTTCGATCAAAAAAAAAAATAAGAAAGAGTAGGCGTGCTACATCGTTGGCGAGTCATTGTGCTCTAATAGAAAGATATGAAATGGTTCCTCGGAAAGAGCTTTTATCTCACGAGAACCACCTGCATTTTAATTTCCTGCCTATTGTTGGAATACAGGAACACAAAAACTCGTCGGCATAGAGTTAATGGACGGATTAGATCGACAACTATGTATTACGTGTTAAAAGCCACATTCTTAAAACATAACCCCAGGACTGACTAGCTAAAGACCGGACCTCAGTAATTTCGACTTTGAATTTATAGCGACACCATGTCAAAAGTGAAGAAAAGAACATTGGAACTTACCTCCTGATGTGTCCATCATATTCATGGTTGTACAGGAATGAGAAAAGAAAGAATATATCAATATATCAACAACGAAACTAAATAAGACGGAATTCCTACTAATTTATTCAAAATCCGAGAAAAAGGAAGAATGAAATCTTCAGTGGATACATAAGACTGTACCACCCACTTCGAGAAATAAAAGAGAAACATGACGAACAGTCGAGTTATGGTATCTTCGTTCACACGAAACAGAAAGGAGATATAAAAATCTTTAAAAACAGTAAGATATACAAAGTATCTAAAGACTGGACCTAAACTCGACTTTGAATTTTTAGTAACACTATGTCAAAAGCAAAGACAAGAAAGTTGGAACTTACCTCCTGGTGCGTCCATCATATTCATGGTTGTACAGGAATTAGAAAAAAAAAGAATAGATAAATAGAAAAACAGCAAACTAACTGAAGCGGAATTCCTACTAATTCACTCAATATCCGAGAAAAAGCGAGAATGAAATCTTCTTGGACGCATAAGACTGTACCACCCACCTCGAGAAATAAAAGAGAAACACGACGAACCGTCGAGTTCAAATAACTTAGTTTGTACAAAGCATCTAAAGACTGGACATCAGCTTCACTTCGAAATTATATTAAGACTGCTAAAGATTGGCACTTACCCTCTCCTAATCATTCCATCGTTTACATGAAAGTACAAGAAAGAAAAGAAAAAAGAATGAATAAATAAACAAAACAACAACAACATCAAAAACTAAGGCAGAAATAATTCCTTCTAATATTTTTTCAAATTACGAGCAAAAGGGAGAATAAAATCGCCTTGGATGCTTAGACTGTGCCACCCACTTCGAGAAAAAAAAATAGAAAAATGACGAATATCAAGTTTTGCCAACTTCGCATACACAAAAATGAAAAACAACTCCTTGGCATTTAATTCAACTCATTGGATTCATCACGAAGGGCTCAACTTAATTTTATTGCTGAAAAGGCTAAAATGCATTGGAGTCAGTCAAACTGATATTGGACATTGACTTCACCTAGACGAAGAAATGATTTATTATTAAAAAGATCAACTGAATCAATTCTATATTCCAAACCCGTCCTACTCCCACACCAAGCGTGGAGTCAAATTGTGCTGCTTACTGGAGAACGCTTGTAATCGAGTAGTGAGCCGGACTTCTCAGACGAAGAGATTCAAAAGTAATGGAAAAAGTGAAATACTTCATCTACTTACGTGCTGTGGTCCAACGCAGATTTCAAAGGAGAAAAAAGATGACAAGAAATATTTTGACGAAGTTACTTTCTGCTTAAAAATACTGTTTATTTTATTGCTTGCTTAATATTTTCGCCTGATTCGGAACCATAACAATAAGAAAGACACTAACAAATATGATATGCAGTGAGGATCGTAAATTGTTACTCTTGCTAAAGAAAACGAATCCATAATTTAACCGTTACCAAAAAGCCAACATAAAAAAATTGTGGTCATTTGATTAATTTTAGCCCACCAAAAAATTTTCTGCTTCCAAGGGGCACCTTTTGGTTTTATCATTGTGCAAATTGAAACAATTTCGATATTTTATGACATGCTGAGTACACTTACAACTATCAAGAGAAAGTTATCATTATCGAGTAGTCCTTAGAGATAATCTAAAACGTACTTATCAACATGGCAAGCATTCAGACGAGCTGTAGGAAGAAATATTTTCCAAGGAGGCTAATTAGTGCGAAAGAGGTACTAAAATTACTAAATTAGGAACTAGATATACTAAGTGAAGGACTCCACTAGGCAAATCATTTTGATGAAATTGACCTTAAAGTGCCTATGACACGATTTTTTTTATTTTCTGGTTGATAGCTGTTTAAAATAATTACCGCCTAGTAAGTTCTCCTTGAACAGTTTTTTTGCGCATTGGAGGTACCATTTGGCGGTCAAAAAGTGTCTCCATTAAGTGCACTGCCAAAACGTTTATGCTACATATCACAGCTGTGACGTAGAAAACTGTAAAGACACGTCGGCAACTATGGTGGAGGAAGGAGAAATCTAGAAGAAAGGGCGAACGTACTGCGCGGCTGAAGCACCAAATGATGTTAGCTACAATAACAATACACATACAGTGGGTATTTCCATACAATACTTTCCAAAGGATGTAGCTGTAAGGCCAAAATGGACGCGTTTTGATCTTCGATCGCCGATCGGCCTTATCCTCCGTACCGGCTTCGAAGACGGTTGTTACGACGCATATCACTGGTCAAATCACAGGAAGATAACCAATGAATTCAGCTAAAGAGACCGCTGATTAAGGGGCCTGTTCCCACACCGTACACGATTAAACATTCTTTTCGGCTGACATTTCGCGAGCGGAGAACGGTGAGCTCCTTAATGTTGTTTATTTCACGCGCTTGAGATGTACTCATACTCCTTGTCTTTCCACATGACTACATTTGCGCTTTCCTTATCATATGAAAACCCTACCAATTGCAGTCTCCATCGTATCTCAATAACAGAAATATATTATTTGTAATAAAGGTCAAGCTCTTTTCTGAGCTAACCGTTATCCTGTTGCCTAACCGGTGCGAAAGCTCCAGCAGATACTGGCATAAACACAAGCTCGAAGGGGCCGTGTATTCTCCTAACCTAGGTTTCCAAAAATCTATTCCACGAGCCATCAATTCCCCCCTGCCCTCAAAAAAGAAAATTCTCAACAAGAGCAATTTCATTGAGATAATAGCACTGCAACAAAATAAATAAAGAAACACAAATATTATTGAATTAAATGGTAGCGAATCCCAATGCTGTGTGAAAGTCGATGCATACGAAATTTACAACTTACACTGATGTCAATTATTTTCCATCGAGCGAAATGGATCATATGGCAATGCTGCACTTAAACTAAAGAAGTTTTCTCCATTGAAATCCCTTTTTGAGATGAACTTGAATCAGATGACTCTAAACGCACTCGTTTTCCATTTGATCGGCTCGACAACGATCGCCTCTGCCTTTGCAAGGTACGAGGAAAGGAGTAACTTGCTCTGAGACTGCCCGGTGACTTCTCGGCGAAAAATCATCGTGCTTCACGATACAGCTGATTCTTTCGTCAAAAGTTAGCTTTTGGTTAGCTAAGGGAATTGCTCCACGGGAACGAAACCCTATAGCACCGACCAAGGGTCGCCGCACTTAATTCGAAGAAATAAAATTTGAGGCAACAGGAACGAACAAAGATAGCCATTCTTTCCATAGATTTCGCCATAAGAAACAAAACACAAAAGCAACAAACTAAACACTGAATAACGGGATTTTTTTGGTCTAATCTTGACTTGAACACCACAGGCGAGAAACCGTCTTTGTAAGTCTTCATCGAAATCTGCGTTTGATGCACGCGGTTCTCCTTGGTAGAGCTGAACCGTTGTCGCAACGTCCATTTCTTCTTTATTACTTGAGTGCGATGTATGACAACTCTCGGTAGAGCTTCCTGAAGGTAGGTAGACAGCTATCGAACATTACTTAAAGAGTATTTCAATGCTCACCGATACAAAATTACAAGAGATGTGAGAGTGTAAGTGCTGACGGAGAGTTTTTACAGTTTTCTACGTCATCACCCGCTAATTCGTTACCACGGGATACTTTAAGCCAAAATAAGAGCACTTTAGGGCCCGAAAAAACTGAGTTTTAAGTTTTCCGAAATTTCTCTTCTAATCGGGATTGGTTTATACATATGATAAGTTAAATGTTTACGCAAAACAATTTCGTGCACTTCAAAGATAATCTAAATACCCTTAGCGTCCTATTTAGTGCTTACGAATTTTTAAGGAATTACAGTGCTCGCATTAAAAATTGTATTATTCCCTGATGTTCAGATGGCCGAGAGTGTATCTAGAATAATCATTATGTGAAATATTGAAATATGTATATTTTTGCGGAATGCCAGAAATTAAAACCAGTGATAATTTACACAACTTAGATTAGTATTAGGGAGGGGGATATTCTGATCCCATTTCCAAAAAGTTTACTTTAATACCATTTCCACCCCGTATTTTTTCAATTCAGGTGACACAGTTCTTATCAGTCTCACTCTCTTAACCTCTAAAAAGGAGGTTACCCCACTAGACGCATTTGTGCGTGTACTCAGGCGCTCGTAACGGGGAGTTATGATCACTATCTTCACACAATTTTACACTAATCAAAATTATACCAAAATTGTCGAACGTAATTGGTTATCACCAGACCGATTAGAGCACTAATAGGACTGTGTACGTGTCATGCCTGTAATTGGACAGTGTAATGGGACAGTAGATACGTTGTGCCTGTGTAAGTGGACAGTAAGCGATGTTGTCGCGCATTTCGCCGAGTTAATAGTTGTTTTTTTAATGAAAATGTACAACTGATGTCTATTTTCCTTCTCAAGTTTTGTCGTAGTTCTGGTTAATTGATAACAGGACCTCAAGTCGTCCAATTCTATCTGTAATCATACTCGTAATTAACAAATGCAACTCCCGCTGCGCGGTCGTCCGATTGTTATAATCACTTGTATGGTTACAGACCGAATTGAACTCTACTTAGTCCTATTACCATCATTTATTGCACATGTATAAATTGCATAAGGCAAGTGAAAAACGTGTGGAAGGTATGTGGAAGAGTTATCCCTTCTACACAGCACAGTAATTTCACACGTTACTCAAGTAGTTCTTGAACCCTTAATGTGAAATTCTTGCACTCACGCTTGTTCCTTAATGCTCTTGACAGCGATTTGTAAATGAACCGACCTTATCACGGAGCGCCTGAGTAAAAAGTGTTATCGATAAAAGCTCGTTTTGATAATGAACGTTAAACCACTTACCCACTTGATATATCCAGTAAGATTGAGGGAGAAAAAGGAAATAAAAGAACCAGAATTAGTGTTTCAAGGTTACAGCTTACTTAAAAACATTTTTGACATGTACGTTAATCAGAATGTCTGTGATACGCGTATATAATTAAAATGGTGGGTACTTACCGCCTGGAGATTAATTTCATTTTGGAAAATAGGGAGAAATAATGATAGAAGAAAATATTGTTAGTATTGAATGCAAAAGCTTATGAGCTAATACATTTTTCTAACTACCGCTTTATTGCCCCCGCAGGGTTTTTTGGCCCCAGAGGGCCAAAAACCCGAGGAGGCACCTTAGGACTCCCCGCGTAATATAGAGGAAGACTGGAGAAGAGAGAATGTAGGTATTTTCGGTAGATCATAACCAGAAAAAATCTCGATTTGATCGCTTGCACGGCCGCAAGGTATCAACGTTTTTCCCGCAAATGGTCATGGGCGGCCAGCAAAAACGCGCGCGAGTACTATTGGGATCGGCGTCTTTGATACAAGCTTTGTCCTTGTCGAGATTTCGAGTTAAGCGTCCCTGAAAAGCGTCGAGAAGCGTTTCCAAGTCCAACGGTAAGTGTGTATAGCATCTTTCTAACAATTAAAGGTAGTTTTTAGTTTAAAAGGTGATCAAAATCCGTCAAAAGAGAAACAGTTGTGTGAAGTCTCGATCGAAGGCGGCGGAGGGCGGTCCACAGCTCAGTCAGCTAACGTGAGAACTTAAAGCAAAGAACTTGCAGCATAATTAAAGTATAACCAGATATCAAATACATGAAAAAGTTGAGCTTCTAACTCGTTTGCTTTGATGTTGGATTATTCTCAGAGTTATAGAGTTTCATTTGTGTTATACAGAAGTTAATACAGAAATAATTTCACCGATGCTCAGAAGACGGTGTAAGTTTAGCATTTTGACCGAAAGACTCGGTTAACTCCGATTTGTCAGCCGCAAATCAAGCTTATTGCACAAAGCCGAAAGACTCGGCAATTTCTGGATCTGTCAGAGGCAAGTCTGTTATTGGGCGCGAAGGACTCGCAGCACAACTGAAAGTAAACAGTAGTCAAAGAAAGGAAATTACTGGTTGTAACTAGGAATTTGACTTTTGATTATTTTCAGAGTGATACTTACTACAATCGACGTGTTCAAGAGGTACGAAAACGCTGTTTGATCATTACGTGGGTGAGTGTCACATGTTTCCTCAGTTGGAACAAAGAAATGTTCAGTCATGTGGAAACGAAAAAGCCACTTTATGAATTCAGTTTTAAGTACCCCAGGAACTTACTCTTGTGCGTTGGATAGTTTCCTTGAGATATCATCCCTTCTATTTTTATCCTATTTGTCAACACTAACTGCGCGAAATGAATTCACAGAACTCCTTTTCAACACATGTGCAAGATGCATTGAGTCACAAGGAAACTAAGGGAACCGCTTTAGGTATATTTACAACAACATTGCCCCTCGTTTTTGCCAAGAGATTGTAATGCGTGCTTCAGTTAGATTTTCGAGGAACACAGAAACTGTAGATATTTCAATTTGGTCAGACCACATTTCTCTGATCAAGGAAGGGGATTTCTTTGAGATCTCCAACTGCACTGTAAAGTACTACTATGGGTTGAAAATCAGTACCTCTACAGGAACCATCATAAAGCCAGCCGAGAAGCAAAATATTACCAACATAAATACAGATGCAACTGCTATCAAGCCTCAAATCTGCTGCCCAGAAATACAAAATGTCATCATTGACACTAAAGCAATGTGCAACACCAAAGGATGTAAGAGCAAAATCACAGGAAACACAGAATCTTAAGTTATGGTTCGTTGCACAGCCTGCAACAGAGCAATGCTCGTTAAAAACTGTTACGTTGACATGAGCACAACCTTTCAACTGGAAAAGGAAGAGAAGCAATTCAACGTTGTGGCAAACCATGCCACGCTCAACGTCTACCTAAACGTGGACATTTCCAATACCGAAACAACATAGATGAACAAACAGAAAAACTTCTGTTGCTGGAAAATGTTGACTTCACATTGTCAAAAACGGTAAATTTATTACCGAGATAGTAAATCACCAACTGCAGCCACCAACGCAAGAAAAATTAAAAAATGAGTAATAAAACCAAACATTGTTTCACGTTGGTGACCATCATATTTGGACACTGTACCATCTTGACATTTAATGATAACTCCAAAAGTTCAAACAAAAATACTTTATTTTTAATTATTTTTTATATCAATGTTGTTCCAGTTTGAAGTTTTATTCATACAACTTTACTTAATATCAGAGTTAAAAACACAATCGTCACTTAAAATAGATTTTGAAAAATAAATTGTATATATAGTTTCGTTCAAATTTCATACTTTTCTCTTTTTTCCACTTTTTATAAGCCAAATATATTGTACATACATGTAGTTCCATTAATTTTTTCCATTTTGATACCACATCACAATAGTTATATTGACAAAAAGCTCTAATCAATCAAAAAAGATCAATTATTATAAAAATATATTGTTGGTTCCAGTTATAATTCATCCACTTATCGTTTTTACAGTTTATAATAATAGAACGTTCTATTCAACAGACCAATTTTTCAATGCCTTTCAAACAAATTCTATTTAAAATTGCCCTCGCAAGGTATAATTTTGTGTCTAATAACTAGTCCATTATGTGCAAAATGTCAGGTTTAAATATAAATTGTTCTTCAATGCTGTCTATAAATTGTTCTACAATGCCACCTATAACATTCCAAAGTCAAAACTCACCCAAGTCCCTACATTCTGCTCTTCTTGATCGTGAAGAACAAACAAATCCTAAGTTAAACCACACAGCAAAAAAAAAAAACATCCCAAGCACTTCCCAAAACTACATTTTGTACACTTGTAGTATTTTGAGATCCAAAATTACTAAAACCAAAGTACTGAGCCGCAATTCCGTAACAACATAACAGAAAAATTACACAACTGTAAACAACAAGCCCAACTAAAAAAAAAAAAAAAATAGAAAATGGTACTGTAGGGCGGGGGCAGCTCTAGTGAGAACTATAACTAGTCTAAATTTTAACGAATGAAAGTTTCTTGTGCACCATTTAGAACAACACGGCCTATTCTTAGAGTTACCTAATTTCCCGCATTTGAGAAGTTCGCTTCGTTGTTTTAATAAAGCTGCCAATAGTTTCATTGATTGGGAAAACTTTAATGATACAAATCATTAATGATACAAATTTAAGTGATAAGAGCCATTTGTAGGTATTACTACTCTATTATTAATCATAACATAGCTTAATGACTTATCAGTGAAACATTGCATAGTGATTAACTAAAACCTTTATTTAAAGACTTCATTGCAAAGAATTCCTTGATATGTTCAGCAATTTTCTTTTGCTCAACTAAATGTAACATCACAAGTGAAAAACGGTACAGAAAGTCAATGAAATTCAATTTTATATCTATACATTCAAATTTCTGAAAACATGGCTCGGAGGAAAATAAATTTAGTTGGACTGAGCTCAACTTACAGCAAGACCAAGTATGAAATAAAATTGAGTAGAACAATAAATGGGTTCTTTCACACTGATAAGTTTGTGTAGCGTCAGGTTCTTCAAATCAAGTAATTAAAATGTATATATCCAAGTTGAACTCTAAGAACATACTAACCAAATGCCTATTTTAGATAAAATTGAATTGGAGCTGAACAGCAAGATCAACGAGTGGATAAACGTACGTAACACAATAAATAGATACTTACAATCTGTTGAGCATCAGGTGAAATGAAAGAAAAGATTCAAAAGTAAATTAATGCTCTCTTGCTTTATTGCGAGTCTTGCTGGTTTTTTTTTTTGTTTTTTTTTTGTTTTTTTTATTTTACAGTGTTTACACTCAATTAATTATCTCCTTCATTTGGTACTAAGGTGTAATACACCTGCTCCTTAAAAGATCAAAATTATGAAATAAACCGTTAGCTATTTTCTTATTTTCTAAAGTGAGAAAGGACCTATAGGTTTGTTTGTTTGTTTGTATGTTTTCTTTCTTAGGAGGCGGGGGGAGGGGGGGCAGAGGGGAATCATTTAAGTAGCGATCTCTGTAAGAGCGGTCTTAGACCTCAAACTTTGCCCATTAAAACCTTGAATTGAACTGAACAGCAAGATCGATGAATGGAAAATTTTTTTTTTTTCACAATTATGATCCTCAGTTGGTTGTCTAAATAATCTCCAAATCTAAATGAGTAAACATATCACTTTTCGTGAGGGAACCAGGAAAGCTGCGTTACGGTCTAGTTTTTACCATCCGTCGTGATGTGAAGAAAGACAAGAAAGAGGAAACCATGAACCCTTAGTTTCATTGAGAAAGCCTGGATCTGCAGAACAGGCGCAATTTTTCAGCGTTTTGCGGTCAAACGGAGGCAAGCGCGAAGCGAGCGCGAGCGTGGGTCACGCGCGAGAGGAGGAGTGCAAATATAAAAAACACGACAAAACACCTGTACCCCTATGCACACCAAGATAGAAAAACCACGAAAACATTTGGAGAATAGTGAATAGCTAGGGAGGTTATGATTAGAATTAAACTACTTTAAAAAATGTCAGAATCATTGAAAAAAAAGGAATCCGCTCCCAGGGCCCTTTTCCTTTTTTTTTTTTTAATAACAAAATGGAACACCCTCATGTAAAATGTAGCTTATTGTTTCTTATTGTTCTTTCTTCCAAGCTAGCTCCAACAAAATTACTCAGCTGCCAGAAAGTTATGTGACAAGTGACAAACACAACGTAAGATTAATCTTTATTACATATCAGTTTTTAAAAAAATGGTCAGTATTCAAATTGGATTTTATGCAAATACTAGTCAAAGGCCTATTTTAAAAGAAATAGGATTGATCTTAAACAACAAGATAGTATTCAAATTGGATTTTATGCAAATACCAGTCAAAGGCCTATTTTAAAAGAAATAAGATTGATCTTAAATAACAAGATCAGGGAATGGATAAACATACGTAGCACAATAAGTAGATACTTACGCACTGTTGAGCATCAGTTGACATGAAAGAAAGAAAACAACAATTGTTCATTGAAGTGTTGTTTATAATTTTAGCTTAGTAATCATTAACTTACATCCCCAGGAAAAAGGCCAGGAAAGCTGTGTTCGTTCCAATTGGGATTATTATCAGGCAATATTTTCCACAAACCTTTTACTCTCGACTAACTTCGCGAATAACCTCTTTATCTAAACGTTGATGTCGTTATTAAAAAAAGTTTGTTTTGACCATTTGTTTTGATATGAAGAAAGACAAGAAAGAGGAAACCATGAACCCTTAGTTTCATTGAGGAGGCCTGGATCTGCAGAACAGGCGTAATTTGTCAGCGTTTTTCGGTCAAACGGAGGCAAGCGCGAAGCGAGCGCGAGAGCGAGTCACGCGCGAGAGGAGGAGTGAAAAATACAACTACGAAAACACACCTGTACCCCTATGCACACCAAGATAGAAAACCCACGAAAAACATTTTGAGAATAGTGAATAGCTAGGGAGGTTGGAACACCCTCATGTAAAATGTAGCTTATTATTTCTTATTGTTCTTTCTTCCAAGCTAGCTCCAACAAAATTACTCAGCTTCCCGAAAGTTATGTGACAAGTGACGAACACAACGTAAGATTAATTTAATTTGAATAGCATATCAGTTTTGAAAAAAATGATAAGTATTCAAATTGGATTTTATGCAAATATTAGTCAAAAGCCTATTTTAGAAGAAATAAGATTGATCTTAAACAACAAGATCAGGGAATGGATAAACATACGTAGCACAATAAGTAGATACTTACACACTGTTGAGCATCAGTTGACATGAAAGAAAGAAAACAACAATTGTTCAGTGAAGTGTTGTTAATAACTTTAGCTTAGTAATCATTACCCTACATCCCCAGGAAAAAGGCCAGGAAAGCTGTGTTCCGTTCCAATTCCGATTATTATCAGGCAATATTTTCCACAAGATTTACTCTCGACTAACTTCGAGAAAAGCTTCCTTATTTGAATCTTGATGTCTATTTAAAAGAAAAGTTTGTTTTTACCATCCGTTTTGATATGAAAAAAGACAAGAAAGAGGAAACCATGAACCCCTAGTTTCATTGAGGAGGCCTGGATCTTCAGAACAGGCGCACTTTTTTAGCGTTTATCGGTCGAACGGAGGCAAGCGCGAAGCGGGCGCGATAGTGAGTCACGCGCGAGAGTAGGAGTGAAAAATACAACTAGGAAAACACACCTGTAACCCTATGCGCACCAAGATAGAAAAACCACGAAAAACATTTTGAGAATAGTGAATAGCTAGAGAGGTTATGATTAGAATTAAATTACTTAAAAAAATGTCAGAATCATTGAAAAAAAAAGGAATTCGGTCTCAGGGCTCTTTTCCATTTTTTAAAAACAAAATGGAACGCCCTCATGTAAAATGTATCTTATTATTTCCTATTGTTTTTGTAACTTCCAAGCTAGCTCCAACAAAATTACTCGGCTGCCCGAAAGTTATGTGACAAGTGACGAACACAACGTAACATTTATCTAATTTGAATAATATATCATTTTAAAAAAAATGATAAGTATTCAAATTCGATTTTATGCCAATACTAGTCAAAGGCCTATTTTAAAAGAAATAGGATTGATCTTAAACAACAAGATCAAGGAACAGATAAACATACGTAGCACAATAAGTAGATACTTACAGTCTGTTGAGCATCAGTTGACATGAAAGAAAGAAAACAACAATTGTTCAGTGAAGTGTTGTTAGTAATTTTAGCTTAGTAATCATTAACTTACATCCCCAGGAAAAAGGTCAGGAAAGCTGTGTTCGTTCCAATTCGGATTATTATCAGGCAATATTTTCCACAGCTTTTACTCTCGACTAACTTCGAGAAAAACCTCTTTATCTAAATGTTGATGTCGTTATAAAAAAAAGGTTTGTTTTGACCATTTGTTTTGATATGAAGAAAGACAAGAAAGAGGAAAGCATGAACCCTTAGTTTCATTGAGGAGGCCTGGATCTGCAGAACAGGCGTAATTTTTCAGCGTTTCTCGGTGAAACGGAGGCAAGCGCGAAGCGAGCGCGAGAGAGAGTCACGCGCGAGAGGAGGAGTGAAAAATACAACTACGAAAACACACCTGTACCCCTATGCACACCAAGATAGAAAAACTACGAAAAACATTTTGAGAATAGTGAGTAGCTAGGGAGGTTATGATTAGAATTAAAATGCTTTTAAAAATGTCAGAATCATTGAAAAAAAAAAAAAAAGGAATCCGGTCTCAGAGCCCTTTTCCTTTTTTTAATAACAAAATGGAACACCCTCCTGTAAAATGTAGCTTATTATTTCTTATTGTTCTTGTAACTTCCAAGCTAGCTCCAACAAAATTACTCGGCTGCCCGAAAGTTATGTGACAAGTGACGAACACAACGTAAGATTAATCTAATTTGAATAATATATCATTTTAAAAAAATGATAAGTATTCAAATTGGATTTTATGCAAATACCAGTCAAAGGCCTCTTTTAAAAGAAATAAGATTGATCTTAAATAACAAGATCAGGGAATGGATAAACATACGTAGCACAATAAGTAGATACTTACGCACTGTTGAGCATCAGTTGACATGAAAGAAAGAAAACAACAATTGTTCAGTGAAGTGTTGTTTATAATTTTAGCTTAGTAATCATTAACTTACATCCCCAGGATAAAGGCCAGGAAAGCTGTGTTCGTTCCAATTCGGATTATTATCAGGCAATATTTTTCACTGCTTTTACTCGCGACTAACTTCGAGAAAAACATTGTTTTGATATGAAGAAAGACAGCAAATGGGGAAACCATGAACCCTTAGTTTCATTGACGAGGCCTGGATCTGCAGAACAGGCGTAGTTTTTCAGTTTTTTTCAGTCAAACGGAGGCAAGCGCAAAGCGAGCGCGAGAGCGAGTCACTCCAGTAAAGGCGTGTAAAGCTGTGTTTGTTCCAATTCGGATTATTTTCAGGCAATATTTTCCACAGCTTTTACTCTCGACTAACTCCGAGAAAAACCTCCTTATCTGAATGTTGATGTCATTTAAAAAAAAAAGTATGTTTTGACCATTTGTTTTGATATGAAGAAAGACAAGAAAGAAGAAACCATGAACCTGTTGTTTCATTTAGGAGGCCTGGATCTGCAGAACAGGCGCAATTTTTCAGAGTTTTTCGTTCAAACGGAGGCAAGCGTGAAGCGACCATGAAGTGCGAGTCACGCTCGAGGAGGAGTGAAAAAAAAATACACGAAAAAACACCTGTAACCCGCAGAACAGGCGCAATGCTCTCGTTTTTCCGACAAACAGAGGCAAGAAGGAAGCGAACACGAAGAGTGAGTCACGCACGGAAGGAGGAGTACGAAAATTGGAAGGCAAAACCAGCTGTACCCTGTACCTACACCAATTTTTCAAGCTATTTTTCCCCCAGACACCGGTGGAGACTACAACAAACATGGTTTTATGTCGAGGCAACATTTTCTCCAAAGAAATGACGGTTACAAGTAAACATATGTTTCTATGCGAGCGAAACCTATAAGAAGGTGATATATTTGAACGTAAATAATTCTTTACAGTTATTTGGTATTTCAAATGCGTATGTGGACAAGTTTTGTAAACCTAGTGCGTCCGCTACCTTCGGAGGATAAATCTCATAAATGACATTTATCCCATCCCATTGTTTACAATTGTTGTTGCTTATTTTTTAAGTTCAATTCTGTTCGTATTCCCAATTTACTTCTCTATGTGCTTGTAAATACATCAGCGATATATTTCCTTTGCTTATCCTTTACAGTTGGCTTGTACGGAATTAAACAAAGGGCTTCTCGAATAGCTTCGTCCATAAAACATGATACGCTACGCTTTTGTTGAAAGATATTCGTTTATCACATGATATTCACTAATCAATTTGATAGGAACAGTGGAAGTGTGGGAAGTATTTATTTTTTTGCGCTCCTCCCTCGCGCTCACCTAACGCTTGTCTCCGTTCGCCAATGAGACGCAAAAAAATTACGCCGGTTCTCCAAGCAAGACAAAGTGTGGCGTGACATAGTCGGCAACAAGTTATCGATTGGAAAGATATTTTTAAATATTGAACTACCAAGTTAAAGATGGAAATGATTACGAAGCACGAAAATATAATCTCTTGTCATGAACTGTTTTTTCGACGGTTGATGATCAAACTTTGGGCTGCTTGATGGCTGACAGTTAAACTCATTGAGACCCTTCAAAGCGGACGCTTTACCTGAATTGCACCCGAAACTCATCTAGAGACATGTATTGTAACTTTAATCATCATATGACCCGTATGGACCCGCGCACCCTTCTTTTATATGCAAGTACATCCTATCTAGGTTGACACAAAAATTTAGAAATCTCGAACACTAAGTGGTAAAATGTTCATTGACTGACGGTTTGGTCGGGCCGGACCGGATAATAAGCATTAGTATGACCTTGAGCCAAAAGTTTACCTGTCCGGCCCTTCCATCCAGTCGATAAGTACATTTTACGTAATTTTTTCCTCTTTCAAAGTTATGCTGTTTGCCAAAACACCAATAAAACTCACAACCAAAAACGGGACGCGCACGCTCCAAAAAATTAATCCGCACTTTAGGTACATTATGTTTACATTTCAACAAAAAATCGCCCATATTTTATTATGTTTCAAGATGAACGAAGATATATGCATTCGATTAAATCAAATTGAATGAATAAAAAAAAAAGAATAAAAATTTTACTTGATTTATGTAAGCGGTCAAACCAAATATGCCAAAGAGGGTTAATAAAAAATAATGGTTACTTACGGCCTTATTGTCACAAGGTCAAGCAAGATAATAAAAGAGAATAGAAAAGACAGTAAAATCATAAATCAGCAAATTGTGTGTAAATCAACAATCGTTTTAGTTTAACAGTTCACAATTCGAATAGATGATTAAAATCATACTCACATGCTGTATTGAGCAGTAACCAGGGGCAGAAAAGAAACAAAAAAAAGTTAGTTTAAGTGAGGAGAGTAATTTAGGAAAAGAATGCAGTAATGTTAAAAACTAATCAATGAAACTAGGTTAAACACATGGGATAAGAACTCGTTTCACACTTTTGAAGGTTTATTGGGCTGGAGACTTAGAAGATGAATGACCAACAATTAAAGGTAACAATATGATAATATTTATGGGCAACTGTTTGCACATGTCTTTCTGCTTGTTTATTGAGGGACAAAGTTGTTTGCCAGAAATTGGTTTTCGATCTTATAAGCGGACTTGTCAACAATGGCATTTTTGCTTAATGGGGAGGAAGCTTGCAGTTATTGCCAGATTGTTATCTAATTTGTTTCTTTTTCTGCTTAGAAGTTTCCTTAATGTCAGCATGAGCAGAGGAAAATGCCAATTTAAAAATCTATTCTCAGTTTTCCGACTCTGTTTACTTAAAACCAGTTCCCTGAAAGTTGTATTTGATGCATTATCTTCTGCTGACATTATGGTCTCAGTCTCTCGCTCTCTCTCCCCCCCCCTCCCCGTTCCCTCTCTTCCCCTCTCTTCCCCTCTCTCCCCCTCTCTCTCTCTTATGAAAATCTTCCGCACCTGTTGTTCTTAGTTGTCCACTAAACGCGAGAAAGGTAGCGGCGCAGATGTGCTCGCAACGCAACTGCTTATTCATGCTTTAATCATAAGAATAATCTTGAACAAACAAACAAACGAACAAACAAGCAAAAACAAACAAACGGAGATGACAACGTATCATTATCCCTAAAGTAATTAGTTCTAAGCTTTAACTTACCGCCTGATGTATTTACATGTATTTGATCCACCGAAGACGATATTGAGAGCAAAGAAAACGGTAGTGATAAGCAGAATTCAAGTATTATAAAAAATTGTTTAGTTCAACTAACATTTATAGTTAAAGTAGGCAATACTAACACACTTCCCATCAATCATCATATGGGACTGAAGGCTGGCCTCGGTTATTCTTCATCAACTGTTTTCGAGATATATCATTTATTTTGCTATTACAACGACTGGTATTAGAACATCAAATTCTCATCCTCATCCTCTCATCCTGTGTTTTGCTACTCATGCACGTTTGCGGTATTTAGGAATGTTATGGAAAGTGGAGCAGAAACAGATATCACAACTAAATTATTAACTTCAGTAATCTAATCATAATTAATAACTTACACGCTGGTGTATTTCACAAAGGTCGCACATGAGAAGAGAAAGCACAGAATGACAAATAAGTTAGGGTGATTAGATGAAAAATCAGTAAGCCAATAAATGAATTATGCATCGATTAATTTGAAGCTTCAACATCCCCCACTGGAAACCCCCAGGCGTTTAAACTTTTGAAAATTGATCCGTTCAAATTTCAGCCCCCGGGGCCAAAATTGTGTTTCAATACCCTACCCAAGTACTGGACTTAATGGTCAATTTTTTTTTAAAGGTAAAATGAGTGATCCTGACATTCTATACATTTGCCGAGCCTTATAAGCTAGACCTTGTAGACCTTTCTCCGGAGCCATTCGTACCCAAAAGTGAACTCTTTATCTTAAAACACCACATTATAAGTTAAAGCACTTTTATTCGACACTTCCGGTTCAAATTCCCACCTCAGCCAGGCGAGGCTCACGGCATTCCCCAACCCCAGGCACGAACGACAGTTACCCTACGGGGGAATGTTAAAGCTTTAAATTGATCGGCCCATTAATCAATAACTGAAAGAAAAGCGAAGCCATTTAGTATTGAAACGTTTTTAATGCAATGTGGTGTACCTGAAAAAAAAAAGAAGGTATATTGTTTTTAAACGATTTTGATTTTCTATCGGTGGAACAGAAGTATGGAGAAGTCTTTCTTCAAGACCTTTACCAAGTAGAAGTTTCGAAAAGTTTAAGGTGGTGACGCTTTGATATTTCCTTTGCAGAGAATAAGAGGGAAAAAAAAACCTTAACATTGAATGGACTCAAATCCACGCTAACCAGTGCATTCAAAGTTAAATATGATGTCACAAGATAAAGCTATTTTTCTAATTTTAACAATCATCTGTTGTTCAAAACAATGCAAAAGCAAAATTAAGTGAGTCCTGAAAGGAGGCTAAAGTAAAATTATTCATTAAGGTTTAGGATTCAGTGTGTGACCTTGAAACATGGGTTATTTTCCAGGCCGAAACGCAAATCTCGATTTCTGAATGAAGTACAACGCCTCCTGATCTTTTCTTTTGTCGTTATTAGTTTTCAGCTGGTAGAAAGGGTACAGAATGGGAGTGGTTAGCAGCTTTTCGGTCATGTGACATGTTACGAGTAACATCTACATTAAGAAATTGAAGTAGCACTTACTTCCTGATGTTTCCGAAGTGCAGTCCATGAAAAACATAGAGAAAGGAAAGAAAAGAAAATCACCGGCTATCACATCCCCTCGTTAACAAAGCATAGAAAAGTGGAAAGAGTAATGAGATATTTCCTATACAGCGCCAGAAATTTAATCAAAATATTTAAATGCTTTTCTTTTGGACATGCAGTTTTTATTATCATAGTGAATGATGCAGCTGACTTAATCCTCCCCTGTACTTTTTAAAAATACCCTAAAGATCAATATCAACGCCCTGACAGAAAAAGGTGCACACTGTTTTATTTTTCATTCTCCTTCTGAAAAGGAAGAGCTATTGTAAGTCGTGTTGCAAAAACTTGGTGACCTGTGAGCAGATTGTTATCCCTTTCGCCAGGCCAAATAAAACAAAGCCATTATATACAAAAACAGGGGGCCTCGCCATGGAAACGTGAAATTAAGGACGTCGAACTATCCTCATTTCAAAAATTATGGGACAACATAAAACACATTGAGTTTTATTTGGTTAATTTTTTGTATATTAGAGACTTTCAATAGTTAGTTTTATTACAAAAAAAACTTTCTAAAAAATTCCACGCCCACAACCATGAATGCTTGAATCAGGTGGCTGCTACGCTTTTCTTTGACAAAAGTGTGATTACCAATGCACTGAAATAATTACAGAAAAATATAAATGACATAGAATAAATAGGTGATTAAATAAGCTAATACTGAACATATTGTTTTTCACTTAAAAGTTAAGAAATTAATGAAATATCCAAAAGAACACTTACGTCGCGCTAATATTTCCATAAGAACGTTTCGTACATTGAGAGAAAAGAAAACAATCTCAAATTATGTAGTAACCAGGATTTGTTTCTTGCATTTGCAGTTGAAAAAACAGAAACAATAGCAACAACAAACAACTGAGTAACTTTAAAAAAACTGAAATGGAAACTGAAGAAAAGCATAGTACATTGTCAGTAGAAACATAAGTAAGAACAAGCTTAATTCTGCCTATTCGGTCTATGTTATAGTTATTGTTGTTAATTATTCGATTTATTATTAAATAAAGGAAAATATAGAGATAGAGAGAGAAGGCGAAGAGACAGCTCTCAATATTTGTTTGTATCTCGACCTGATTACTACAGCACAACTTGAATAGTTAACCATTAGCTTACAGGAAAGGTGACTGCAGTATTAGGACAACAGTGACAGCGATAACAGACTTACGGCACTGCTGTTCATCTGAATTATAACCACAGTTACTTTTCCCATCGCAACGTTTGTGTTTAGCAAGACAATCTCCATTTGCATTTACACAAGTGAACTCGTAGTTTGCACACTTTCCTGTATGATAATACAAATTATTTCAATTCAAAGACATAAAATATTGAGCCTGTGTATGTAAGAAAAGGGAGAAAACAAACAAAACCTGAAATAATCCAAACAACTTAGACATACTTCTTAGCTCTCGAGTCAAAAATAGAGGTTGTGCGTTTGCCTCAAAATTCTCCTCTGCTAAATATGTTTGAACCGATAAGCACACAAACGAGCAACTCGCAAGCTCTTGCTACCACAGATTCCCTTAGTAAATTTTAATCCCTGTCGTCTTCAGAAAGGAGAAAGCTGCCGCTGACCCTTGGTCTCTCTATGTCATTTTTTTCTTCTTTTGACTTTTACACTGATTTTGAAAAAAGGAAGAGACGAGGACTCGGCAGTATACTATTTTTGATATCATGAATATCCGTGAATTTCAGCTGTCTTGACGGAAAGGCTTTGTAAATATATATGGAACAAAAATAAACTGAAATCGATGAACATGTTTGATTAGTTTCTTTCCTCCATATCTCATACAGCCTCCCTATCAAGCAGGAGGTGACCAGCTAACTTTGGTTTTTGTTCCGCTTTTGTTGTTTCAATCCGCCCCTTGAAATCATTTTTTAATACTTCAAAGATCCTCAACCTTAGATTTTCTATTGATAGTTACATGTAAATCAAATAAATACAACCGATGTGTTCAAAATATGCCATTCCTTTAATGTGGTTATCTGAGCAATATTACAAGGAGACGACATAAAGATAGATTTAGATTTATGATACTTACTGCCAGCTGATTGGCGCAGGTAAAACATAAAAAGAAAAGGAAAAGTTACTCAGTTGGTCTATTAGTATCATTACAATACTATTAAGCTTTATGACATTTTGGCTATGGCGCACTGGCGACAAAAGTTTACGTGTAAAAGAAAAATTTGTTTGTAAGCTCTACATTAGCAATTTAATATCCCCTGTGTTGCGACCGTTCGCGTTTTCAGCTTTTCGCGGTCAGTTAATACAGTCAATTAAGGCAATGCCGATAGGTGCATGACTATATTTCTAGAAAAGCTTTTTTCAAATCAATACGCTAACGCTTGGAGAACTCAATATACTCGAGAAATCTCGAAGTGTTCATTCACTGCATGCATGCGTAATAATGGTTGCTTTAAAAATTTATCATATAGAGCATTTTACGTTGCAAAGTACAAATCATCATTTCTGGTCTCCCAGTCAATTCATTTGATTTTTTCCAACGGTAAGGTACAAAAGGAGTTCATCTCGTATATGAAATCGCCGCTATCTCATTCAACTAGTTGCAGTTTATTTCATTCGATTTTAAAGTGACTTTGACCATCACAAGCCTGTCTTCATGCCATTAAAGTTCTTAATCTAAAGATGGCCCAATGAGACGGCATTCAACCAATAGCCAGTTCAGTTTTGTAAAACTACCTCTGCATGTGATTTACGTCACAGCTTTATTTCGCTGTCTTGGGGGTGTTCTTGCAAATGAGGGGTTCTTGGAAAATACAGCTTTTTTTCTCTATTTTTGAAAAGAGAGTTAGCCTTCCAATTTAAAATTACTTTTAGAAAATAGCATTTTTACGCTAAGCCCATATAAAGAATAATAAGATGTACAGAAGTAAAAGTTACTTATCAACCACAGTACTTACTGCATTCTTCGTCTGATCCATCTCTACAGAAAGTGTGCCCATCGCAGCGCAAAGACGCCGGGATACACTGTTGTTGATTTGCACAAGTAAACTGATCGCCTCGACAAGTACCTAGCAGATGATTAAAAGAAACGCATGAGCCATGACAAAACGTTGGCACTTCTTGTACATTCTTTACCAAAAATATATGATGAATATTAAGGGCTACTTCACGACTTGAGCAGCTTACTTTTAGTGATTGATCTTTTGTGATTGACATTTTGCAGTGACTTTTCATCAAAGACAGAGTTTGATAACCATCAACTTCCACTTTATATTTTTTCAGTTTATCGTTATAATTTTATCGAGTTCTGTGTTTAATAACCTTTTCTTCGACTCATAGCTTCTGAAAGTTTACTTAAAAACAAAAAAACAAAAAACATCATACGCAATTCAGAAGTTCACTGATTCGCCAGTATGTGATGAGATTTACCTTAACCATCATTGTTATTGTTACCATCATTAAAAAGAAACATTTATTGTCCGATGAAATTTTCATGGAAATGTTTCAAGATGGTGAGTTTTTGATGAAATGTCGGAAATACCATGCAGTAAGACACGCCTCACTCACGGCGAGCTCCTCACCCGAGATTTCAATCTTTTCTTATTGTTTTTTTTTTAAATTTAGCGCCAGCATGAGATGTTGAATGGTTTAGACTGGTTGTTACAAGTACTTAGTGTATCAGTTCTGTCAAAATTTGGAGTAACGGGTTAAGTCCTACAAAGTCTCCTTCAGATACAGAAAAGCCTGTTCAGAATAGGGTTGGAATTTATAGGGAATCACTCGGTTGACTAGAAGTTAAACATTACAAAATGGCAGTAGCAACATACTCGCAGATGTGCAGGGGACGGCTACCAGCAGGAGCAGTAGAACAACCTGGGGATTCATGACAATCTTTCTGGAAACAAAAAAAGATAAAAAATAATCAAAATCGAATGTAATGAGTCAAATCGTTCCTTTTTTGGTAGGAAAGTAAGCAATCCGCTGATTGTTGTGCTGCCTAGTTAAGTTCTCCCATCGATAAAGGAACAATAGGCAGTCTGAGACTGCATGTGGCTACTAATATTGCTACTAATACAGAACAGTGACCAATTGACTTTCAACCAATAATTCAAAGGTAACAAATAATCGTATAAATAATAACAATGATAACAATAGTAACAATAATTCATAGAGGGCTCACTCGAAAACTTAACGGTTCCTCCAGCCTCTAGGCTCCAAAATGATACAGCTATGTTTATTTTGCCTGTTCATTATAATCATTTTTCTTGTTTCATTGTAATTCCATTTTTGTGAGAAATAAAGACTTCTTGTTGTTTTTATAGTAATTGTAATAATGATAATGATGCTACTATGGTCACAAGCTATTGAGAAACGATCGAAATTGCGTTTGAAGACTTGTTTTGCAATTTGATATTTCACCCTTAGAACTTAGAATGAAGATTTTATGTTGACATTAGCAACAATGAAATGTTCTGATATACACAGTGCAGTTCAAAGATAAGGGGACATTTTATAGAAGTACCATGCGCACGTATCAAGCGACATACGTCGACATACTCGCATCAGAATACGCGTATATCCTTCTCGTACGGGCCTTTGTTATTCATTGCTCTACCTGTGCTTTGAGTGGCATTGAGTTGTAGAAAAAGGAGATGGTACTGTAAAAGCACCGGCCGCTAGCATGAAATGGGCAAAATGATTATGAAAACGTCCATGAGAGTTATCGTGTTGAATATGTCTGTCTTATGATAAAAATATGACCATTCTTTTTTTTTTTTGGTATTTTATTTTGTTGTATTGTAATTTCTGGTCACTTAAACCTGTATAATAATATTGTGACATTTCAAATAAACTTATAAGGAAGATAAAAAAGGAACACTTTACCTTTCTTGCACTTGGCAGATATCTGACTCAAAACGCTTGTACAATCTGAAAAAGTAAAACAAAATCAATTAAGAAATTGGAGTTCGTATCAAACTGAGAAAACTAAAGAATAGAAATTTCATTATTCATAAATACATTTTGATTAACTATGTTACTTGTTCGTCACAGCATTCCTAATGCCACTTGAAGTGACTTCTGAATAGGCAAGCTTAACGAGAATTTTATCACCAATCTGCTCCTTACAGATACTCATTCCAACACGGTAAAAGAAACTGAATTTGACAAAAACCGAGATTTCTTGATATGAATTTGATAGAGCACTGTTCAGCATCAAAAGTTCAACGCGTTTCAAATGAGCAATTACCTTCGATGCAAGGAGTTTTAGAGGGAAACCCTCCGAGAAAATAGACAGTTACTAGCGGGAAAAAGAACGTTCTTTTGAGATAGAAAAGAAAATGATAATAGTCTTTAAGTTATTAGTAGT
This sequence comes from Pocillopora damicornis, assembly GCF_964200805.1. Lineage (NCBI taxonomy): Eukaryota > Metazoa > Cnidaria > Anthozoa > Scleractinia > Pocilloporidae > Pocillopora > Pocillopora damicornis. The sequence goes on along the minus strand of NC_142674.1, from coordinate 25,367,555 downwards.
TAGCCGTTTTCTTGGAACGAGCGGCCAAGAACAAATAATGTAAATTAACCAAAACGTAATGGCTAATTTAACCGACAGGTGCTGTAAAGAAAAATGTCCAAGAAATCTTTTATATATTCTAGCGCCCGGTCGTTTCCCGTCCGTTAATAACAATAAGTGGATTACTTCAGAATTGCATGATCTCTCACACGGATTTTTTTCTCTCCAATGTTGTCTTGTTTTCTTCCTATATAATATACTATTTTAAGACAAAATATTTCAGCAGTTTTTCCTTTTTTTGTCAAGAGGAAAACAGGTAAATGTGCGAATATAATTCAGCTATAACGACCACTTAGATCTAGAACTATAAAAGCAACGCTTATTTAACAAGCACTTTATCAGAGATAAAGCATACAGAAGCAAAGTACTCTAAAAAAAAATTGACCCAAAATGCTAAATATACCGAGATAATGATATTAACACAACAACACTCTTATGTCCGTCGAAGTCACCCCGATCAGAATTAGAATCAGTACTTGTATGGTTCTAAAAACCATCAGCTTTAAAATAACTATTTAACAACCGAGTCGAAATAATAGAGACGATGATCATTGGCGATGATCAATTATACACGGCACATCATCAGCAGGTAACAACTGAATTATATAATATTTAGAATAACCAAATTTTCAATGTTCCACGCGGTACAAAAATTGCCTAGAAAAAATTACCTTTCTCTAAGATGTTTCTCTGAGAATGAATAGATTCCTGCCGAACAAAGTCGAAAGTCGCTGAATATAAATATTCCTTCCGTGATAGCAAAAACCAAAAAAGGAAGACGGTGCCGTTAACTTTGCATAAATATGTATTTCAGAATCCAGTAATCATTCTCTTTAAATGTTGATGACCTCACCTCGAACAGAGCAAGTCAGAGGGCAAGAAAATTATAAGCTTGCAACCATCTGGAGAATGCAATTAACTTCTGAATAAACAGGTTTATATAACTAGAATTTTATTATCCCTTGGTTCCGTCATGATAATCAATCCAACACTTTAGAAAATTCAGATCGAGAGTAACTGAGGCATCTTATGGTTATTATAAAATTTTTTATAACACTGTTAAGAATGAAACGTTCAAGGCGTCTTAAATGAGCAAACACCTTTGACGCGAATAATTCTGAGGAGAAACCCTCCGTAAAAGATAGATAGTTATGAGATGGGTAAACACTGCTCTGTTGGGATAGAAAAGGCGAGAATAACAATAACAATTGTAACAATGACGATGATGATAAATGTAAATAATAAAAATACTAATAACCATACTGATAAAATAGACAACGATAATCTATAGAGGGGTAAATTCTCATGTAGCTTTAATGTTTTCGAATACCGTTGCTGATCGGCAAATTAGCATGATATTCTCTTTGTTGATCAAAGATTAGAATCATGACATCAATCATTGTCTCGTTTTGTTTTTCAAGTGTGTATTGATTCGTCTTGCTTTTTCTATAACGTTTCTGTTAATTTTTTTGACAGTCATCATTAATTGGCAAGCGTTTATTTGCGATCAAGCGGCCACCAAAAAAATGAAATTTTAACACCCATAATGCAAATGAACCAAAATAGATAAAAAGTTTACTCCACCGACAGGCGCCGAGAAGAAAAATGTCCAACATATATAGTCTCCTATATAAATATATATACTAAGGCACTGTTTGTTTCCATCTCTTGGCGACAAAAAGGGACACCGTAGAATTTCAAAATGTTTCTTATTTTATTTTCACTTTCTTTTCTTTGTTTCTATTTTCTTATGATGTACTGTCTTTTAAGACAAAAATGCTTCCTTCGTTTCTATTTTTTTCAAGAAGGGAATCGCGTGAGCGAGCGGATGTAATATGTCGGCTGGCTTACTCTCAGGAAAGATAATAGGCAAACAGGGGTGGGCTGGGGGGAGGTTAAACCTTTCACTTTCAAGATCTGATTGTCAATTCTCCCCTCTTTGTGCTACACATTTCCTTTTGAATTGGATACAAGAATTTGATGTTAGATCAAGATAGCAACCTCTACCTGATAAGTTTGAATATTCTCATTATCTTTCTGCTGAATAATGTATGGATATCATAGGAAGAAGATTCATAGTGATCACCACTTGGAGTGAAAGGCTAACCAATCACACTTCCCCTGAGAAAAATTTTTAAAAGGAATAATAATTATGAAAAGAGAAGAAAAACAATATTTCTTGGCGATAAGTTTAATCTAAACGCCCACCGAGTGACGCATGTAGAAATTTTTTTCATGGTTTACGAAACATCTTACGAAGGAAGAAAAACACTCAGTTGAAGAAACACTGGATTAGTAGAAAGGCTCGAACATATGGAATAATGTAATAGATAACTTAAGGGAAAAATAACGCAAGTCAAATGACATCGATCCCCCCTTTTCCCCTTCGCACCACTCTCTCTTTCCCCCCCCCCCCCCCCCTCACCGAAAAAAACCAAACGGAGACAGAGTGCATTGTTTGGGAGCCTTTCCTTCTTCGAAAGACCGTGGGAGAAGGGGGAGGACGGGGAGGACTCAAGACGGAGGGCACAGTTTTTCCCAATACGGACCGATCCTAGGCTGGTGAATAACATTTAATTTCTTTTCCTTTAAACTTAACCAGATTCTTTCCAAAGAACCCGAAAGATTTAGGGCTGTAATTACAATAAGATCTTGCATAAACCAAAAATATTTGAGCGAGTAAATGGTGGTTAAAATAGAGGTAATGCAAATTAAAGAAAGAAACTTCACCGAAGTCTGTTTTTCATTTTTCGTCCTCCCTCTTCTCCCAGGGTCTTTCGAAGAAGGAAAGGCTCCAAAACAATGCACTCTGTCTCCGGATCTCTCACATGATTGGCTGACTCAAAAGAATAATGATGTCATGATTCTAATCTTTGATCAACAGGAAGAATATCATGCTAATTTGCCGATCAGCAACGGTATTCGGAAACATTAAAGCTACACGAGAATTTACCCATCTAGAGATTATCATGAATCATTTTATTAGTATGGTTATAAGTATTTTTATTATTTACATGTATCATCATCGTCATTATTGCAATTGTTATTGTCATTCTCGCCATTTCTATCCCAACAGAACAGTGTTTATCCATCTGATAACTATCTATGTTTTTACGGAGGGTTTCTCCTCAGAATTATTCAGCGTCAAAGGTGTTTGCTCATTTGAAACGCCTTGAACGTTTCATGCCTACCAGTCAAAATTTCATAATAAACATAAGATGCCTCAATTACTCTCGATCTGAATTTTCGAGCGTGTTGGATTGAGTATTATTACAGAACAAAGTGATAATAAATTTCTAATTATAGGAACCCGTTTATTTAGAAGTAAATTGAATTCTCCAGATGGTTGCAAGCTCCTAATTTTCTTGCCCTCTTACTGGCTCGATTCGAGGTGAGGTCGTCAACATTCAAAGAGAATGACTTTTTGTTTCAGAAATGCATCTTTATGCAAAGTTAACGGCACCTTCTTCCTTTTTTCGGTTTTTGTCATCGCGAAAGGAATACTTATATGTAGCGACTTTCGACGTCGTTCGGCAAGAATCTATTGTTATGAGTAATTGTTGTTGTAAATATAAGCTTCTAGAAATCCCCAGACTGCTTATTCATGTTGACATCAAGTGACGCAGTTGATGACACAGTTATTAAGTAATACTACTAAAATAGTTCTTTTGTAAGCTTCTGGTATGTTCCAGACTACTTTATGAATGTATGTGAGGACTCATTTCTGTAGTAAAATGTAAAATGTTATTCACCAGCCTGGGGTCGGTCCGTATTGGGAAAAACTGTGCCCTCTTTCTTGAGTACTCAAGACAGAGGGCACAGTTTTTCCCAATACGGACCTCCCGACGGGCGAATAAATTATATGCATATATATGTAGATTTTTTCGTTCAGGGCTCCCTAAGCATGCATATGTATGTGTGATTAATTTATTACAATTTTTCGAGTGAATTCATAATGCATTCATATAAGCGCTTACGAAGAGTTGCAATTTCATAAACAAGCAGTTGGGGAGAAATAAGAGAGATGGTAAGTTTTGAGCTCGGTTAAGAAATGAAGATGATTTTAGTCTTGTGACGAGCGTGGGACAAAGAAAACTTCTGAGTCCCCATGAGGAAACGAACTTCAGACCTTCGGATTCTGCTCTCCGATGCTCTACTACTGAGCCACAGAGACTCCATGGTGAGTGAAGTCTCTTACGAAGTTCATATGACACGCGTCCTGCATACTGTGAGGATTAACAATGTCAATAGCGTAATGTTTGTGGATAGAACTTCGTAATAGACCTCGCTCATCGAGGTGTGCGCAAGGAAACACCGGCAGATGACAATGAAGTGCGCATATCCGAGTGTCGAGCTTCAGTGTAGCGTACCGTGGGCACACAACTAGGCATTGCACGAGGGCTTCACATGGGCTGATAGCTGTGAAGCAGCGTAAGCAAATAATTTGCAATCCGCGTTTTGAGCGCCAAATCAAACTGGTGAGGTTGAAGTTGAACAGTAATTCTCAGTATTTTACATTTTCTGATCAACTCGCAAAGCAACAATACCGGCAGAGCTAAAGCTTTGCCAACGAGAGGAAATTGTTATGATTCAAGTTTGTGGAGAGAGGGTTTTGCGTGAAAACAGGATGAAAAGAAAGAGACTGAGAGACCAAAAAAAACAAGAAGTAATTACGTAAAGCAAGTCGAGAAAAACGCCCAAAAAAGTTAGAGAGGACACCAAAATATGCAGAATACGGTGAAAGGAACGCGAAAGAGAACAAGAAAAGACATAAGTAAAAAGACGAATATCTAGCGAAGAGCAACGCGAGAAGGAAGTACATCCAGGTGTCCAACACCTTCAACTTTCCCTCGAAATGACTGAACATCCGAGCCATTTCTTCTTTGGTGCTGGCTATTTCCTCTGAGCATCTTTTGCATGTGTGAACCGAATCAATGAGTTGCCTCTTTGAACAATAAGGAACAGCAGACTGCGGTTGGATATCATCGTTTAGTATACTCCACAATGGACTGTCGATGCTTAACGCGTCTTCAACCGCAATTATGGAGGGGTATTTACAACCCACCATGTCAACGCTTTGTCCTGTGTACTCCTTGAACAGCCGTTCAATGGCTCCTGTTGCCTTCGTGATTTGCGCACAAAACCGTTTTGCAATGGCTTGTCCATCTAAAGAATGATTAACACGACATGAGTCAAAATGATACCGTAGAAAGCCTACACTACAATCATTTCATTACGATTTGTTGGTTAGCTCTAATCGGGCGTCTTATCGACGACTGTTAGCACTCAAACATATCAATGAATTACCTGCATATTTCTTCATTAGTTGTAAGAGAAACGACCGTTCTTAGCACTTGACATGCATGGATAATTGCAAGTCTTCTCGACGCTTCTCTTGAAAATCGCAGAGCTAGGCAATATACATTCTGCTGTCAGGAGACCATCGGGGTTGGCCGGCCGCCCTCAAGGTTCTTTAGCTGTTGATCCAACCTATTGCCAGCAGAAAGGAAAACAGTGGAGAAACCAAAAATTGATTGGAATTATTTGTTTGGTTTTGCAGCCGTGCAGTTCGATTGGCAAACAAAACTTGCCCCGAGAATCAAGTAAAATACCAATAACGACTTCCACGATTAACGGTTTGGAATTGTCCATAATTCTCATTGCTCGATTGCCTGATTGTCTGTTTACTTGTGTGATTAGCTATTTGTTGATAAATGGCTGGTAATGAGTACTTTGTTTTGGCGGACCTCATTTGAAAACCGTTTTAATATCCTTACGTAAAGATCATCTGGTTCCCAGACCAGGGGAGTAAATATAGCAGAATCCAAACGATGGTTTCATACCTGTCAAGCTGATCGGTCAATATATTCCAAGGTTCAGATGCCGGGGAAAATTTTTGCAGGTTTGTTCTGTTAATGAACCGTTTGAAAAATTCAGAAGAAAAGTATCAGAGAAAGTCAGGACAAATGACAGAAAGTTATGGACCAAAAAAGTAAGACATTAACTGTAAAATTCAGAAACGAAAATTGGGGTAAACATTGTATGAAAACCAGATCCCCATGCTACTCCATACCCTACACAGAAAAACTGCCTCAACTTGTCCTAGTAATCATCTGGTGATTAGCCTTCAAAGAAGAAAACGTAAACTCATAACATAAACTGTTTAAGTAACTTGTGTGTACCTTTCTGAACTTCAGTTGTGGTACTCTAATTTCCTCTTAAGCACTTCAAAAATTTATCAAACTATATGTTGCGGCAAACGAACATCAAGGCTCGATGAAATGCCAAGAAAGTCGTGACCGGAGAAAAATGCCAACCAAATCCAGGGGATATGTTACAGGGACATAACTTTAATCAATCTCGTAAACTGTAAGCGAATTAAAAAAGGGACTTATATAATAGATTGTATTCAATTAAACATGTGGCGACTTAACAGCGTAAATGAATCTAACATAATAAAAGAACTAATAAATGAACCAAGAGCTACGGCAAACACAAGATATATATATACAAATAAAGACGAAAGAGCTTGCTCGAAACGAGATAAACAACAAAACAAGCGAAAACAACTTACATATCAGTCCCTATACGCCGGTGGCTTGAAATCACACTTTATAAATTAACTTTGGATGAACACCGAACATGAACAGGCGATTAATGAAAGCGGGAGAGAAAAACTATTTAAAGGAATCAAATGGCACAAAGGCCAACTGTAACGCAAATGTCACGCAAGTTTGAAAGTCACGCATTTACACTATAATCAAAAGTTAAGTGGGGCAAAATACAATGGAGGTCATTCATTTGTCATGATTATTTTTGGTCGTTAAAGGTGAACCATTCCAAATAAGATCACAGCCGACCGAGTTGCAAGATAAAAAAGACTGGTTAGAGGTCAATAATAACTGGGCATTCCACGCGAAATTTGATAATAGCTTGGGACTTAGCGCGTGTTGTGTTGGAACTCGCCATGTGACTAAACTTCGTCGTAAATATAGTTTACACACAGGAATTACATCTGATCTTGACACAGTCAACAAAATCACTCGCTGTAATATCAGAGTAATTATGCCGAGAAAAGTGATATCACTTTCGAAGAGGAAGACCATGTAATCTTGTATCATATCTTTCGGATCAAAATGGCGGGCTTTTCGATCTTCGAAACTCTGCACGTTGAGGTAAATTGTCTATTTGTAGCACCTCTGAACTCAGTACCCTTTTGGATACTTGGCGAAAGGAAGATCAGAATAATCTATCACCCGTTAAAACTCTACAAAGGTTGGTGAAGTGTATTAGAAGTAGTATCTTTTTTTAAATTTGCAAAAAAATCAAACAAAAAAAAAAGACGATGATAATAACCCCTGAAAGCTTTCAAGTAGCTGCCTCAATGCAATTGGTTTCATTCGTTAATATGCTTTGAAATTATTATTATGAATTACACAATGATTGACTGGTTTCTCCAGTTCATCTTACATGTCAACAGATACCTTCCACCTAGCGAGGCTCGACATGGTGGTCTGCCAATGATAAAACTGTTGTTGGGTTAGCATGTCGCTGTCATTACACACCGAAAAAAATTCCTTTTCCTCTCTCAGAACGTATAAAACATAGCATGGAAAGGTAGAAAATAAATGGGAAAGGCAATGGACTAATGATTTGTGTGCTAGATTCTAGAGGGGAGTTTTTAGTTTCAAGCTTTGGCCGTGATAATTGTGTGATACACACTCAGCATGTATGACTACTTACTGAAACTGTAAGATCAGTAACATTGTTCATGTTGGGCTCTACAAAAAGTGAACAAACAATTTGGCAAAAAGTAGATTCAAAAGAATTTTACATTTTAAAATCACTCATGCAGGATAGCAGAGCTTGTGGAACATGAGAATGAGGCATATCATAAACTAGATCCAGATCCTTTTGATGATTGGCATCCAGGTAAAAGTGCAAAGCTACCTTTTCACATTACACACTATTTGTGTTTTATACATTATAACATCTATTACAAATACGTTAGGTAATGTAGTGTAAGGTATTCTCAGATACTAGGAAGGATAGCTACAGACCTAAAGGGGGTGAGTTTCTTTGAAAAAACTGTGATGCTGCATCAGTGGTGGAGTTTAACAAGATAATTTGGTTTTATTAACTGAGTTGATAATGTTAATTGACCACCATAAAGAGTTTCAAAACATTTCAAGCATTAGCCCTTTGTCAAAGTGTTTGTTGTGTAAACCTCTTCCATTAACAGCAAGCTGATAAGAAACAATATGCATGTTGAAGAGAACCAAGGCCTGCCAATAATGAGACAGGTCCAAGACACACTGTGCATGAAAAAGAACGAAACATGACAAACAACAACAATTCAAACTTTCATGAATGAGAAGTGTTGTTCTTGCTTCTTATTCAATGTCAGTTCTACTTTTTGTTCCCAGTGGAATCTTCACAAGACTCACTGTGTTAAAGAGGCACTATACTTATCTACTTACTTGAGTCACAAGAAAACAGTAGAACTTAGATGAGGCTTGGTGTGAGAAGTGTCCATGTCACAGTGATGGCCTCATGTGGTCAAACTGATATAGCCTGGCTGTGAATGAAATTAATTACTTTATTATAAATGTTTTCTCAGTTAGTACATGCACAATGATTGGTTAATTTAGTGGGTTGGATTTCACTGAACAGCCTGAAAAGTTTCAAATTTTGCGTCAATTAAAAATCTTGTCCTTTTATTAGACCTTGACATTAAAAATCTTATGAGCCTCATTTTCTGAGTCCATACTCTTAAATGACAGAACCGTGTTTGTTTGTTTTTTTTTGGACTCAGATTTATGTCCCTGGGAAAAAAAAAACTTGGTCTGTAATTTTAACAGTGCATTAAGAGGTCTTGGTTGTATTAAATGTTTTGTTTTTAATTTCAAGTATCAAGTAATAGAAATTTTGATAATTATTTTATTAAGAGGTCTTTTAGCATTTGCTATGGAGCGTCAGGATATTGCTGCAGTATTCAGAGAATAAAACTCTACCTTGGTAAGTCATTATAGCAGTTTTTAAGAGTGACCAGCATCTAATTTTGCCTTACAATATCTCCCCTGAGTTAAACATAAAGGCTCTGAGAACAAAAGAAATGATCACCAAATAAAGAAGCTTTTGACACCTTGTTAAATAAATTCTCCAAGTCAGCAACTAAAGAAATGTATATAGAACAGTATGGAGAATATGCATACTGATGTTAGGGTGACAAGGGGTTTTTAAAATGTTACACCTTAGCTTTGTGTTTAACAACATTTGTTTTCCAAAAGTCAGAGTGTTTAGTTGGGTTTATACTTCTCAGGAATTGTCTTTTGTCACTCATGGCATTTTTTGTTTGGAACACCTTTTCTAAACTATACGCTGAGGATTAAATCTTGAATTTCACATGTTTAGGTTCCCTGTATGCTGTGGCAGCTGCACATTTTAAAGGACTTGTCAGACCTTACACAGTCCCTTGTGACAGAACTGTTAAACAGGATTATCCTGAAAGCAAAGACAAACAGGAACAAGAGGGAAAACAGTAACATTGTGAGTAACAAAGTAAAGAAAGTGAATCTTGCTGAGCCAGGGCCATCATGCACAGTGCCACCGAATGGTGAAACATCTGGTTTGTGTAATAGAGAAGTGGAAGAAGCAAATAGACAATGAAAAGGGTTAGTTCACTTTTTGAGTATTGTAACTCAGATTGCTCCTCTGTCAGTGATTGAATCTTCTAACAACTTTAAGTTGATTTAAAGGGCATATAAACCCAAAAATACATGTTTTTCTCATGCTATGTAAAAAGTGGCGTAGGGAACGAATCTGAAATTCGTTTTGTCCAATTCGCCTTATTTTAGGAGAAAATCGGCATTTTCAACTGAAATTCCATTTCCGGTAAAAACAATATCGAGAGTCGTGACGTAAGCGGTGGAACTAAAATATTGCGCAACACATATTCCCTAATAGAACTGGTGTGGTAGCTCGTGTAAGTAGCGGTAGTTCGAAGATGTTTTTCAGAAGATAGTGACTCGAATGCCCTAAGCTTAGTATATGACGGCGATGGGGATGATCTAGAATCTTTAGGGGAGTCTGGGCCACGTCCTTAACAATATGAGCTGCGTAGGGTTCACCGAAGCGATCCGCACGAACACAGTGTTGACAGCGATGCGACCTCCTCGGAAACTCAGGCTGGTATCTAATTTACTGTGTGATTTACTTGTATTTGATATGAAAATCCAAGAAAGCAAGGGCGCAATCTAAAAGAATGCAACAGCTTTTAAACCCGCTGAGCTTCCGAGGGTGTTTTATATAAAATTATCAAAGGTGCGAGTGTGGAACTTGTCAACCAATGCCGACAACTCATAAAAGTGTTTATTTTACGGAAATCGGGCAATTGTGGCAAAAAGTAGAGTAGCAAGGGCCTGAAACCCAGATAAGTTGTATCACTGAGCATCCAGGTTTTCAGTCAATTTGCCTCGATCTCTGGGTGCTGGAGACGGCCAATTACGCGTTCAGGCAGCAGCAAGGCACAGATAATCACACCGGAAACGAGTAAGCTAAATGTTTTCCGTTTCATCTGTTTTGTTACATTTTGAGATCGATTTGCTTGAGTTGTTTCTGTCATTGATTTAATAATACAGTACTGCAGCTAGATGTTTATAGTTCCGAATAATTTGCTTCTGGTAGGGCCTGAATTGTCGGTACAACACCAGGAAGAAAAATGACTGCTACAAACAACAGAATGTTCGAACGGCTCGACGAAATCGGCTATTTTCATTTGAACAAGTTTCACAAATTGTGGCTTCAAATGTGCGTCATTTGGAAATATTTGCATTGTATGCCCAGTTTTTTTTGAATCAGTACAAAACTGGACGACACAACGCTTTACCATTATGAAAAAACTGAGTATATTGAAGCAACTGTAAGTAAAAAAATCATGACGAGACCGGCAAACAACGGCTGTAGAAAAGACTCCGTGTCTCACGCGATTTATTAAACGAAACTTTGGAGGTTCCACCCGTGACGCCACAGGAAAGATGGCGCTATTCAAAATGGCGAATGTTTCGAATTTGGAAGAGCTTTTTCAAAGTGAAAATGGACTTTTGAGAAAAAACGAATGGCACCTTTGGTGTACTTGATATATTTACTAAACATCTATATGAAAGAAAATGAAGGTTTTTTGGGTTTACATGCCCTTTAAGTGTCTTTTCAAACTGAGTGGTATGACTGGTTTGCAACTTGTAGGCTCAATTATTCTCCTTTGGGTTTTCACTTTGATAGCCAAGGCAGTACTTTCAGTAAGACCCAGCACCAGTAGGAGCTCCAGCGTGTAGTCTGTGGTGAATTGCCAGTTATACTCTGGGAGCTTTCATGCAAACTCACGATGTGAGACCTAAAACACCTTGAGATCTTCCTGAGTTCTTTCAGTCAACTTTTATCTTTATAAATGAGTTTTGATAAAATGATTGGTATTTTCTTATCATATATTCTAGCATACATTTCATACATTTCCAGCAAAAAAAAAGATATTTTGAGTTTCCAACAGCAGTCTGACTCAAATTTTGGTAAACATTTACCATATATCCTTTCAGAGGACTTTTTGTGTGAAACTCAGGGAGCAGGCTTGCATGTCTGGGAATGGAAAATTTTGATCAGTACTTAGTGGATCAGCAATTCATGCTCTGCGGCTCTTTACGAAAACTTTAGTTTATCTGAACTCATCTCTGAATCCCTTTCTTTACTGTTGGAAAATCACAGAAGTGAGAAAGGCAGTAAAGGACACAGCCAGGGCGTTTTGTTGTTGTTCGTGATTCGAGGTCGCCTGCATTTATGTGGAAAAACTTCCGTGTCCTCAAAGAAATAATTTTTTGCGAATTTTTATATTAATCAATAAGGAATCATTGAATGCTGACAAGCAATTGCACTTACAGAGTCGAAAACTTTATTGCAATATGAGGAGGAATACAAATTTCTTTTTCTTTTCCATGTTCTCTTTACAGGAAGGAGAATAATAAGAAGAGGAAGACATAACATCAATTAGTCTCTTTTTTTTGCCATGAAATACAATGAGACTTGTTTGAGAATTGATTCTTTCTATCTATTTTGGACGGGTTTCTAATATTTATTTAAAGATCGCCCATGCACAAACAAAACTAATAAATAAACGTTAATTGTGGACTTGTCTTTGCTCGATGTGCCCTGTTCTCTCATGCGTAAATCTAATAACTCACATATTGACTAAACAAACCGTTTTCAGCGAAGTGCGAAGCAACTTTGTCGAATAAAACCTTAAAAGAGTCTACCCAGTACATTTGTGCGGCCCCTTTAGTCCTATTGCCGGCAGCGCTTTTAAACAAGTAAGGTTGTTATTTTCTTTTCCTTTTTCGCCGCCTCAGTTATTGCTGACTTCTCTATACATACAGTCACAGTGAACCACTGCTTTCTTTTGCATTTTTGGCCTCTTTCAGCTGACTTTTCCCCACAATCAGGAGGAAAAACCTCAAGATGAACATGTCTAACCTTTATTTTAAAATGCGTCATGCTTGAATATCAAATAAGACTAAAGTAAACATCTCACAAATTGAGGAAGCCACAAAAATGGCTGATTGGTAATTAAATGGCTTATATTTTGGTATTAGTAAATTCAAGAATAATAAAAAACGAGATTTAGCCAAACTTTAAGTTCTCTTGAACTTTAACTTTATGATGAAAACACAAGCGCGCATCTCAGCCCTTATCAATGTTCAACAATTTTTTTTTTTTTTTTTTTACCACAAACAGTTCAAATCTGCTTCCAAAAACAAAGCGTGGAATGTGTAATGATGTATCCCGAATTAATCATTCACACGAGCTCTAGAATATACTCTAGGCCATTTTGGCAATAGTCTTGGTTTTAAGGGCGAGATGAACCACTCAAAAGCTTAGTCATGAAAACCGGTTACGCTCACACAGAAAGGCACAATCCGTCTCCTGACGGTTTTCAAGAGGTATTACGTGTTTACTTATCAGTACCTGTTATAGTATTTAGCTAGAGACTGGCAAATTGGGTCATCAGGCTTTCAAATACTTTATTCTTAGCCGCATAAATAGACCGTTTTTGGTTGACAGATATGTCAGCCTGCTTGTTTTGATAACACCAAGGGTAATAATATATGATTATTGACACACTTTAGTTATTGTTGTGCGTGTGCTGGTGTTTGGTGGCCAGCCAAGACCTTTCCAATTTATTCATATTTCCTTTATTGACATTAATTTTACAAGATATGGATAGAAAAATGATTCATTTTCTAATGTTGTCTTTTCTGAAATGTTTGCATTATCACGATAAGTTGCGATGCTAATCGCTACACTGGAAATTTATCAAATGTTTATTATTTCTTAACTCTTCACCGAGGTAGATTTAACTAGAGGTGGATATTTACCAAGCTGCGAAGCGGAGATGTAAACACCCACCTCTTGCCACCGCACTTAAATGACTATTTGTTTTAGTGTATACTTTAATACTATGAGATAAAATGATGCGAAAAGATGATTTTGATTAATTTATTCCTGCAACAGTCTCAACTTTTTTGGGCGCAAATCCCGTGGAGGTGAATGGAGAAGGATGAGCGAAGTTACGTTTTAGTGATTACTTTTGGGTTCTTTATATTCATTTTGAGTGGGTCGAAATATGTCAGATTTTCGGGAGGTTCAAATAAAAACATACTTAAATTTAATTTCGTGTACAAAAATTTCAAAACCCTATCTAAACGATAAATACTTCCCACAACGTATCCTCAACAGCCAAATAGACAAATACCGAAATAAAAGACATGAACCAAAATTGTGTAGATCGACGTCAAAGTCCCTACTGATCTTTATCGACGATCGTGGTTTTACTTCACTTTAATTTAAAGGACACTCCAATTCTCAGAAAAAATTATTGTCTTTGCCCAGCCTTGAACTGGGAAAGAAATCTGAAGTTTAGCATCATCCAATAATATTCAGCAAAACAAGATTGAGGGGCATATGAAAAGTCATTTACATATATTCTGAATAAGACAAGTCATGGAACAACCGCTTATGGCACTCTGGATTCAAAGACCAGAGGATCAGAGAACTCAGAATTTATGAGCACTACTTGTTGTCTATCAGATGGATTAATGATGAACTAAGCCACACCGAAATGCCATCGTTAATCTTGGCAAAGGCCTTGCTCATGTCAAGAAACACAACGAAAAACAGTAAGAAAATAACCGCAGTTGCCTGTTTCTCTAAAAAATCAGCACAGTTCTCCCCACGATGAAAGTTGAAGTAATAGGTTAGGCAATGTTAGCTTTATATGTAAGTGCTCGTGGCAAAAACAAAATTGAAAAATGATTGAATGAGAATCTATTGTTACATTGGCTCGACTGCAACGAATGGAGTAAACAAACCGAGTTTAGCTTATATAAGTTTACTGAAGCATTTAGAGAGTGCTTTACAACAATTTAATTATTCCTAACAGGGTAAATATTCATTGTGGCTTGGGAGAGATCAACATGTCCATTATTGTTCTTCTCTTCAATGCACTTACAAAAAAATTAAGAAATATTACTTATACTAGGAACAACACTCACAAATTTACGCAAAATTTCTGACTAGATCAGTTATAAAAATTATCTTAACAGCAATTTCTTTTTCTTTTTTTTTTCTTGTCTCTATCAGCCTACAGTCAATAACAACAACAAAACACTGACAAGTGCACCAAGCGAATAAACGGTAAACTAAGAAATGCAAAAGTGAAGTAAATAAACAAGTTTTTCTTTCAAGAAAATTCCACTTAACCTCCATTTATAAACTATGAAAATGGTTATCATCACTACCAAAGCATTAATAAAGTAAAAGTACGATAGAAACTACATCTTAAAATCAAAAGCTATTAAATATTGAGGCAGAAGTTCTCGAAATCTAAACTACAGATTACCACAGAGTGTTATAAGACTACAACCTTGGAGGTTCAGCAATTCTGCTATTAAGCCTCAGTCCTGCACAAGAGGAGTTACTTCAGATGACTCTTCGTCTTCGTCACTTCCAGTTTCGTCTTTATCTGCAGCAGTAAGTTGATTACCATCATACTCTTGTACGCCAGCCTCTCCGTCAAAACGGTCTACAGCATCACTTTGGTCGTCCATATAGTTTCCAAGATCGTCTTGTTCATCCTTCGTGTACTCTAGTTGGCAAGTCTTAGGTTCTTCTTCTACTGCCTCCTTTTCAGATTGAACTGCTACAGCACCTTCATAACCAACGTTATTTTCAGGTTCACTTGTTACACCTTCTTCGTCATCAGTTTGAATATCTGGAGGGAAGACGGAATCACTGAGGCCTTCTTTTTCGATCACAAAATTGTATTGTATTCCTCGATCACACGAGGGAATGGTAAGGCATCGGGTTTGTTCACCTCATTTGCGGAGCGTGCTGAAGAGTTAGGATTTTCTTTTTCAGTAACAGAAAGGCATCCTGTGGCTTCCAAATGTTCTTCCCCAGGTACAGAGGAGCATACTGAGTTATTGGAATCTTCTTCCTCAACTACAAGGGGGCATGCTAAAGAATCAGAATTTTCTTCGTTAGTAACATGGTGACATGCTGAAGCAGCTAGACCGTTTTCGTCCATCACTAGGGAGGATGGTAAAGGATCAATTTCTTCTTCCTCCATCGCAAGAGGGCACTCGGAGTCATGAACATCTCCTTCCTCGTTCTCGCTAAGGTATGGTAAAGTATCACTCTCGAAAGGGAACGCTGAGGCATTCATATCTTTCTTATCACTCTCAAAAGGGTATGCTGCGCAACCTTCTTCTTCTACTTTGATTCCGAGAGGGAAAGCTGTAGCACCATCGTCAATTGCAACCATAAAGGGATGTGCAGCAGCACCGTGCTTCCCCACTTCATGGGCGAGATTTGCTGCAGCTTCCCCTTTCTCTGGTGCGTTAATAGTGAAAGGGAAAGCTGTAGCACCATCGTCTATTGCGATCACAAAGGGATGTGCCGAAGCACCGTGTTCACCCACTTCACGGTCGGGATCTGTTGCAGGTGCTCCTTCGTCTCCTATGTTAATTCCAAGAGGGAAAGCTGTAGCGCCATCGTCCATTGCAACCACAAAGGGGTGTGCCGTAGCACCGTGTTCACCCACTCCACCTATGGGATTTGCTGCAGCTGCTCCTAGCTCGTCCGGTCCTGCATCTTCTGGGTTTGCAACAGCTCCACGGTCATCGACAAAGTTGTACTTATCCTGATCATACGTGTCATCGTCAAAGATATCTACATATGTCTATGAAAAAGATTAGAAGGTAATCGGGAACTGCATGAGTTAAAAAATCGTGAATTAATAAATTTCAAAAATTCAACAAAGAAATTTCAAAAACGAGTCACTAAAAAGAAAAAAAAGAGCAGATCAGATATCAATCACAAAGACAAGAACCATTCGTACTTGTATGAATTGATAAGAATAAAAGTCAGGTAAGGTCTTCCTTTCTGTCAAAGTTTTCCCAAAGTGTTATTTTAAGATCCGTTCCGTTCTTTTAAATTGTGTGTAGAGAACAGAGGGAAAATCAGGATGATCCAGACTGACATAATGTAACCACACTTGCGTATGTTTAAAAATAACATTGGTTCATGATGAAACTAAATTCACGAATTGTTAGCGGCTGGGTATTTAATGCGTTTTGACATCACATTGACGCGAAAAGAAATTCGCAATTGACTTGGTAGGATACCAATTTCAATTGCTGAAGTATATCCTGAATTAGACGCTGTATGGCAAACCTTTGTTTTAATATATGTATCCATTGTTTGGTAGAGCTTCACAAAGTGTGGCCGGCTGGCGCTTTCGTATTTCCAGCAGTTTAACATCACCGCGTATCTATAGAAAAACACAGGGACATATGATCACAGTAATTCTGCGATAGGATACAACTAGTTACAAAAATACCTGAAATGCTAATTTTATCTCATTACATTGCAGCTCAAACGAATTCTAGGATGAAAAACCCACCGTATTCTTTATCTGACTCAACAACTTTTCATTTTAATTTTTTTATTGACAAGATAAAATTAATTTCTTAGGAAGGCTACTTACTCAGACCGAGTGTATCAAAAACACCTGACCACAGCAGCAATCGATATTGCTCTTGACTTATATAACATTCCACACAGAGGAAGCAACACTTACAAACTGTCGTCGATATGTTCAGGCTTTGGCAGACGATAACCTTCTTCGATTTTTTTCATTGTCGTGGATTGAGACCATCCTTCGTAAGGAATGCCTCCTGTGGAAAAATAATGTTTTTTTCTGTTGGCCAAAAAAGCACACTCTTTTTGTTGTAATCACTTTCATTCCTCTCAGGGCGATCGAAATGATTCTTCTGTGAAAACGACAATTAATTGCTGAAATAGATTTCGGTTTTACATCAGATGAAAGAGTACTGTAAAAAAAACAAATTTAAGTGTAGCGATGGATTCAAGGTTTTTCAATAATGTACTAAATACTTTCAGTTCTACTTAAACTTAAGTTTTATGTCAAGTTGTTATGCATCGTCATAATTTTATTTATCAGCGACATTGAGTACTGCTTCAACTTCTCTATCGTACAATGCTCTTTTGTTCGCTCGGTATCACTCATCAATTAGTAATTGTGCGTGCAATCTCGGCAGGTATATTTCCTGAATGTAAAGTAACAAACAAGTTAAGTACCGACAGTGAAGATTTCATACAGGACGATGCCGTAGGACCACCTGTAAAAGAAATAGAAGGATGACGATATATCTCGACTGGGGTAGAAAGATTTTAATCACTCAGATACTTGGGATGTTTAAAAACATGCCATCAAGACATAAGCAACCTCCTTAACAGAAAACGCCATATTTATTTGGTTGATTATCCACTCATCCTTTCATCCGTCTGTTGTTATCCTAATCAGATTTTTGATATTGCTCGTTAAACTTAATATTCATGTAAAGTCTCGTACTACAGCTGTTACCTCAGCTGTTTCCCAGCTTGACGTTTCCTAATGACCTTCTAATCAATAGAGCACTGAATAATCTAGTTTTCCTCGCTAAGTTAAGGTAGAATCGTAAAAATGTTCACTCTTGGAATATATGTAGATTATAACCAATACAGTACGTACACATCGCTTTTGGTTGACAGTTGTTCCACATGTCCAAAGAGAATCTCGGGTGCAGTCCATTTGATTGGGATACATCCCTGGATGAGTAACCAAAATACTATAGACATCTGAAATCTAAAGAGGCTTGTATACAACTTCTAAAATATTTTGCATATAAGATTAAAACTGTGATGTGAGGATTCATGAGAAAGTCAAGAGCAGTAAACACCTCTGTACAAATTCTGTATAAATAATTTACACACTCCTTTTCCTTTAAATCTCCTGTTTCTCTGCCTTTCGATTTTGTATCTTTGCTATTCAGAGAACGATATCTCTTCCAGCTTTCTTATTTCCTGTGTTCACTCCATAGGTACAATTTTTTTTTTTCTGTGAAAGTTTCGATACGCTTAGAACGGCTTCCCATTGAAAGGAAATATTTTTTTGCAGTAAAACTGTATAACTGAAAAGAAAGGTTTGTGAGGACAGTAATATTTTAATTCTTCACATTTTTATCTTCCGGCAGCAGCCCCAAAACAAATTGACCGAATGATGAAGAAATTCTGAAAATTACCCCCTTGGCATTTCCTGGGCCGTATTTGAAATCCTGATAAGAGAGCCCAAAGTCAGTCAACTTGCAGACACGATGCTCATCAAGAAGGATGTTACGAGCTGCAAGATCACGATGAATTATCTGAAATCGAAAAAAAAATGATATGATCTGATAAAAGGGACTTTGATAAACTACATAGAATAAAAAAATTAAATATAGGTAGAAAGTTTAACATCATGCTAATGTCAGACCATTTCTCTGTGGAATAGTGATTCTAATTTGCTGAATCTTTTTAGCCGTACAGCGTATTCTACTCACGATTTGCAAGCCATGCCATTTTAACACATGCAGGACCACAACCCGGAAGAGTTCGAGCACTTACCCCTCTGGACGCGAGGAAAGTCATACCATGTGCGATCTGTTTAGCAAACAGCACCATGTCATACGTTGTCAAGTGGTCGACCCTTCCGACTCCATGATGATATTGGTCGAAAACACCCCTGGATTTTCTGAGATAGCCCAGCAAGTCACCTCGCCACAGGTACTCCATGATAAGTATTGGCTGAGCTAAGAGGGAAAAACGAGAAAATTATTATATGGCAAGCAGTGCAGAAGTTCCAAAATGTGTTTGAAATGTACATGGTTTATCTAGTTTAACATTTTACATTTTACATTTACATTAGGTTATATCTGAGACAGAGAGGGAAATTCAAAGAAGAAAAAACGCAGATAGAAAACGGATGGACACACAGCAGAGAGAAATAGAGACAAACGCATGGACAGATGGACAGACAGACAGACAGACAGATAAACAGAAAGACAGAAATATAGGGATGGTAGATAAAAAGACAGAGACTTGCCATCGTAAGTTAAAGCTATTATCACAATTAGCATGTACATTTTAGAGCTTAAATCTTCCAAGCAAAATGGCCTACATACAGTGCGAAGTAAATTTCTTTAGATTAGACAAAAACTGGAAATAACCCTTGAATTAGTGCACCATCTAAGCAATACTGGTTGACGTCAGATATGTTTTTATCGTTACTGTGAATTAGCTGATTATAATCATAACAATAGCTGATTACCTCCAACTGTAACACAACCAATGAACTTAACAACATTTTCATGGCCCTCCCTTCCAAAGAGTTTTAATAACTCGATCTCTCTCAGCAGGGCCTTCCTTCCTTTCTCTCCGGAGATTGCTAGGAAACCACGAAAAATAAAATATACAAAAAAAAATTTGCATGTCATGAGAGACACAATTGTTTAAGTGGTGAACATCCACTTTTGCAAGTATTGTATACTTGGTGTTAAACTATCGGTGCAAATTACAATGCATTTGGTCTGCATAAGACAAATTAAATTTCGTTTTCTAAACCCCATAAAATCCATACTTACCGAAAATCCCGAGCAATTGTTATCATCTGGCAAGCTCATAGAACCGCGCAATTATTTTACAGACAACTCACAAAAGTAGAGACGCAATTAAGCCTAGAAATCGCCCCTGTTATAATACCTAATCGGTCGAATAGACATTTGAGACCATTGGTTTTTTTAGAATATCCTCTATTTGCGCCTTCTTGTTCCTTACTGTTCGTATGGTACATAATCCTTGCTTTTATCACATTAAATGTTACATAGACTCATAAGCATTTCCAGAGTTATTGTAAATTCATTTGACTCTGTAAGCTTGAGACAGTCCAACCTGTATTTAGCGGTCATGCATGGGTCGACCGTTTAATAAAGGTTCCACGGAATAGGAGTATTATTGGTAAAAATTAAAAATCGCCATTCTATGCCATCACGGACCACTTAACATACATGACCTCGCTCCAAAATACTTCTAACATTGATTTCGGGAGATTAACTTGGATTAAATTTTTTACTTGAAAAATTATTCTTAATTTTATTTGAGTACTTCCGCTTTATTGACCGTTCAGTGCAGGTAGGGAACATTACAAATAGGCTGTTGGGACATAGTAATGGGTGACCAAAATCGCTTGGTATAAAAAGTACTACGAGTAATGAAGAAAATTTTGGGGCATTGAAAACCGACCCCTTATCACAGGGTAACCGCTTAATACGGTGCCGCTTGATGCAGGTTCGACTGCATTATGATTTCCAGCTTTTTCCAACAGAAGAAGATCACACTACCACCACCAGATGGGCATATGGCTCCAATTTTTTCGCTTAAGGCTCACCCTCTCTAGGTTTCTCTGAGGTCACTAGTCATGATTTCACATCAAAAGTTTCTAAGCGGGCAACTTTGCAAAATATGCGACATCAGGTTACGGTGAACAGCGGGTGATTGGAGGTGGCGCGAAAGTAGACCGAAATTTTTAATATTGTAGTATTTTCCGCTTTTATACCCTTGAATGCAATTTGATCAATAAATTTGCGTTTGCCTCCACAGCTTCTAGCACTCCAAATGATATTCGTGTTCTGTTGAATGTTTGTGGCGTTGTATGACAAAAGACTTAACGACTGGTCCCTCGGAGAACCATCCGCTAACTATTTGACATGCCAGCTGATAATTCATTTTAACAGCGCATAGCTTTAAGCTATAATTGTTATGTATCAAATAGGTTAATAAAGCGTGTTTTAAGAAAAATGCTCTGTATTAAGATGAAACACAAAAAATTAATAAAGGATAGTTTGATCAAGCTTTGTATGAAAGAAAGACAAAAAAAAAGTACTTACGTAAGTAGCACTTGGCAGCAACTGTACGATTTCCAGGTCTACCACGGGAACGACCCAGTAGCGCTCGCCACACTGAACCAAATGCCCCTCTGCCAATATGCTCGCGAAGGATCAGGCGGTCAACTGCAATCTCCCATCCATCTGTGTTTAAGTTCAGCTGATCCATCTCAACTTCATCTTCCCCTTCACTGAATAATTGCAGACGAAAACAGGACTTTAACTATCTTTGTTACCTATCTATCTTTTCTTTCTGTGAATCTGTTTAAACGTAACGCGGTAAGTATATTCTCTATATCTTCACTTTAAGAGTTTTTTCTCTTTTTTCTCATTTAAAGATAATTTTTTTTTCAGAGTAAGTCAGAAAATTATTACTTGCCAATGAAAAAATTACTGAGATAGGTGAAATTTGGATACTAATCTGCTGAACCCGTTTGTTGACGCATTGCCCCAGAAGAGAAGATTTTATTGAAAAAAAAAAAGAGGATTGATTTAACCTCGCATGAAGATAACCTTGCGCCGACTGCGTTTTTCGGCATTTTACCTCATATAAATATCGTTTCTCCCACGCGAGAAATGAAATACTAACCGAAACCATCCGAAGTATTGTCTACAGTCGATATATCGAGTGGCATTCTAAATCGGCCTACAAGACTCCGAGTGTATTTCAACTGCAGTTTCTGGAACACAGAGTGACGAGGGGTCAAAGCGCCTCTTTTTCTTATAAGTATGCCACCCACAACCCAGCATGCTGGTAAAAAAAAAAAAAAAAAATATGTATATATATATATTAAACAAGGTGTCAAGACAAGTAAAAGACGGATGAAACCAAAACAGAAAGAACATCAGGAAACATTTGACTGCCATAAGAACGTCTTCGAAGAATGCCGCTGCTTCCAAAGAAAAAACCCTTTTTGGTCTGTGAGCTCTTGATGGTGAATATGATTGGTCCAAACTGGAGAAAAGACGTATTTGCTCAGCAATGGCGCTTATCACTATTCTACTGAGACTATTCAACAGTTAGAAACTTCGGATATAGCGACACGTTGAAACAGTGAGCATTCACAAAAAGAAAGAATTTACTTACTTCAACCTAGGTGGCACCTCAGGTGGGGCTATTAAAAAAGGATATGTGGAAAAAGATCGAAGAAATAGCCTCGTTGTAAGTAAGAATGACATCATTAACTTAGTGAAAGCTTGCGACGCAGAAACCACGTGTATCATATATTTGACTCTGTTGTCAACAACGAGAGAAGGAATATGGCTGGTTGTCGTCGTGATCAGCTGGATATAATTTTTTACCTTTTTGTAATTTGAAGGTTAATGGACTTTCCGGGACTAAAGAAGGACCTTCAAAATCAGTGCTGGAAATGCACAATATGACCTGCTGATAGCTCTTTCGTACCCCAAAGCACTGACATAAAATTCTAATAAAATTTCTACGTAATGGCAGTATAATTTGAATTTGCGCAAATGGAGGGTGACGTGATATTTTCTGAATTTGTAATTGTTATCAAAACATATACAGATGTGAAAAAAACTCTACAATTTAGCATTTTTTGGCCGGACACGAATAATTCTTATAAAAATATCTCTACTCTTAGACTCTTAGCTCAGGGTTCCTCATCCTCCCCCCCCCCCCCCCCCCAGCAGACATGTTTAATAAGTTTAAACATTTCCTTCTTTTACTTTCAGAAAAATAAATCTGAAATAACACAGAAAAATGGACGTCACCTGCCCTTCGAAGCTTGCAGAAATACCAGGCAATTAGCAAAATGACAATCGCTGCCGCCACTGATCCACCAATGTAAAACCACAAAGTGTTGAAACTTTGCATGGCTCGTGGCACTTGCTTCGCTAATTGTGTAACATAAATATGTAGCCATTAGACAAATCTCGATGGTAGTAAAAGTACTGATAAAATTCAAGTTGTTTGGAATAGCTTTGAAATAGCTTGGCACATTCTTTAACCCTTGATTGACACCTGCTCTTAGAAGCAAAATAACTGAAAT
This sequence comes from Pocillopora damicornis, assembly GCF_964200805.1. NCBI lineage: Eukaryota > Metazoa > Cnidaria > Anthozoa > Scleractinia > Pocilloporidae > Pocillopora > Pocillopora damicornis. Next base: position 25,344,139 of record NC_142674.1, on the reverse strand, counting down.
TCACGGAGCGATGCAAGGTAATTTCATGCAAATGGGCCAGGTGACCCACATTTGTTTCGTCTTTAACTGAAAAATAGTTTTAATCTGTTTGGAAATATATTTTTCAATTAGTAAAGTTTTATGCCTTTTAAGGACACAACAGTAACACCAGCTTACCTTTGATGTTTATTTTTACAAAGGAACGGTCAACAAAACCGAGCTTGTTACGTCCCTCGCAAGAATACACACCACTGTCCTCCTTCACAACTTCAGTTACGGCAAATGTACTCTTCTTGTCATCGAATCGTGTATCAATCTTTGCTCTTTCAGGTGGTGAGTCTCCATCTTTTTTCCAAGTTACATTTATTGTTTCTTCGTTGACGTTGCAGGTCAACGTGAGGTTGTCTCCTGCTGTGATTGCTGGATACTGATCTGGAAAAACTTGAACAGAGGCTTTTCCTGCGTTAAGAAAAAGGCAACTGATTAAAATCCTGGTCCACATTTGTCACCCTCATCGTCAGCATCAGTTCAGCGTTGGCGTCACATCATCTTCATCGCCATGGATATCGTCGGCGTCATCGTCAACGTCAGCGTCATCGTTATCGTTATCGTCATCATTATCGTCATTATCATTAAACTTACCGTATACACGCAGTGTTGCAGAGGAACTAGTTGTATTTGCTTTATTTTTCGCTTCACACTTGTAAGTCCCTTCCATCCCTTTTGTGACGCTTAAAAATTCCAGGAATGATTCTCCTTTGTGATTGAATTGATTGATACCAGATGGCAGGTCACCATTATTAAAAACCCAGACTAATGTTGGTGTTGGCACACCTGTGGCTCGGCAACTAAAGTTCACAGAATTTCCCTCAGTAACAGACTGGTTTATCGGAGGCTCTATAATCTGTGGAAATACTTCAATAAAAAAAAAATCCAAAATTAATAAGGTTTGTATAATCCACTTTAACCCCATTTATCTAACCTTTGATAAAACGACGAAACAACAACAACAACAACAAAATCAAAACAAGAAACGCGATGTTCAAGTCTATTTTTAACCAAGGTCAATTTTTTTTCCAAAGGTTTCCTTCGCGTTTAGAATAAAAAGATATTGTTTTGCCTTAAGTTGTCCCACTTGTGCCAATAACCTTCATTTTTTTTAACTCGTGAATTGCGCTTATGTGCAAGAGCGAGTTGTAGATACGATGTGGAGAATGGCACTCGCTCGCTCGCTCGCTCGCTCGATTGGTCGATTCCTGTAAACTTTTTTTCGATTTTAGGCTTTTGAGTGCATTTAATAGTTTTTGGCGAGCAATAAACAAACGGTATGGCGATCTTTGTTGCTAAGAATAGTGGTGGGGTGAAAAAGAAGCCAATGATAATCTTAAAGGAGTTTTTTTCTTTCGTTTTAGTTTCAACAAGCGGCGCCAGCGACTGGCAGGCATGCTAGGACTCACACTGAAATAACAGACAACCCTCGTTTTTCATAAAATTGTAATTTATAATCCTTGAACTTGAAAACACATGACATCATCCACCCTTGTCAAATGTAATAGCATGATCATTTCAACTGCAATGCCTTCTTATCCCAACGTTATTTTGTTTCTTTGCTACATTAGCGAACACTGAACTGCTGCTCGTACTCTAGATATGACAATCAACCACAAAATTCCCTAAACCAGATAACATAATCCAAAAAATCATGTGTCAATTCCCGAGTTTGCTCACAGAGCACTTTGATCTTTCTGGTTGTTGAGTGTGATGTTAAAAACCTATATGTTTAATGACTATCAGCTTTATTTTTTTAGCAGTATATATTGAATTTGAAAAGTTATTAGGCAATGATGATCAAAACAATGTGAAACATTTGTATTCTGTGATAAAAAAAAAGGAAATCTGTCATTTGACGTCTCCAAATTGAGTATTTTGACATGCGTCCAAGGATAAAAATGTTAGAGTGGACCACAGGATTTGGAATTCCTTAATAGCGGGAGGTGTTTTTAATTATTTCTTTGGTTACGGATTTATCTTCATTTACAATCTGTGTGTCTGTAAGTCAGAATTAACTCTAAGTCACCAGGAAACGGATGAAAAGAGAAAAAAATAGGTCAATTTAAATTTGGCTTAAACTTTAAAACAAACGCTCTGTTAAGTTACAAGTTTGATAAATGACATAAACTATAATTTTGGGTTTACCTGTGACATCGATCCAGAAGGAAGAGTTTGCTTCGCCATGATCATTTTTAGCAGTACATTCATAATAACCTTTATCTTTAAACGTCGCTTGTCTAATAACCAAGGTGTTGTTTTTACTAATTAGCACTCCATCCTTGGTCCAGTTGACAGATACTTGTGGGTCACCTCTGAAATAACACTCTCTAATAAAAGGGTAGTCAAATTCAATGGTGAGATTTCTAGACTCATCACGAACATGGGGTGGAACTGCAAAGTAAGCATGTAAACACAAATTACAAAATAAGAAGCCGCCCAACCTTCCCCCCCCTCCCCCACCCACAAAAAGAAAAAAAAATTACAATAATAAATAACATCAAAAAAGAAGGAGAAGAAGACAACGAGCCACTTTTTTACCATATCAAGCAAATCCTTCCAAAAACCATGTCAGTCAGGCTATATTACTAACTTAGCCATGATATCATCAAATTGGTATAGCGGGAACAAAGGAACAATTGTAAAGACCTTCCAATTCTTCGCAATAAATAACCAATGAAGCGTTCTGAAAAAATTATTCATCCAGGACCCGGTCCTCACTGGTGAATCAGTCGCAGATAATAGCTGAAAGCCCTTGCATTTTTAAAATTTTTCTGATAGTTTTCTACAATTACCTTACCCTTAGCTCAGACCCAGAAACCTTGATCTAGAGTCAGGCCCACTGGCTATTGATTCGCACTTCGTAGGCATATCAAATGCATGATTGATTTATAATACAGTTGTGAGCTTTACAAACACACCCTTTACAGTAATGTCAATGTCTTTGGTAGAAATTCCTGCTTCATTCTCTGCCTTACAAGTGTACCACCCTTCGTCCTCCTTTGTTATATTAGAAAAGAAGAGAGACAAACTCTCTCTTTGCAATGTATTATTCTTGAGCCAGGTGATCCGTGGTTCAGGCCGACCTTCCACAACTTTACACGTCAAGTTTACATTGCTTCCTTCTATGAGATTGCTTGCTCCAGAAATATAAACTTTTGGTCGAACTTAAAGGTAAATAAATAACATATTACTGGAAAATCGGAGGTGTTCCTATATCATTTACATTGAACACATTAGACGCAGTATCTAAATGAACATTTGATGATGACAGTAGCGCTTAATATGAAGTATAATCGTTTGTCAGATCGCGAACCTTTCGAACTTCGTATTGAGGTCTACATACTCCTATTATCTCTGACCACCAGTCTACGTAAGACAGAAGGCGCAGCCATAGGGAGTATGGTCTCCGCCGTTATTGCTAATCTCCACATATAGAGTTATAGGAGCAATCGATAACCTTATCATCTTACCAGCGAAGGATCTGGAAACGTTATGCATATGATACATTCACAATCTTGGTTCGCGAAAACGCTGACAGCTTCCTACAGCATTTGAAGAACCGAGAGCATCTCATTCACTTCATTGATGTTACAAATAGTAACAACACAGCCGCCATCCATGGCACTGCATCTTTAAAACAAGAGCCCGTGGTTTACAAGATTCCATGTGAGTGCTGCAAAGTTTAGATCGGCGGAGCAGGCAGACCTATGGAAGTAAGGTTCAACGAGCAATATGGCAGATCGAGAAACGACATGCTAAGACAAAGGCCTCTGCAGTTTCAGAAGACACGTGGAAACCACCTGCTCTGGACTGAAGTAGAGTATATTGATAGTGATACTATTATTATTAAACGTAAGGTAAAAGAGGCCATCCACATGAGACTGTTACAGCATAAATTGGACATTGGGATAGACATCCCAAAAATATGAATGCTGACCACAAGAAACACAAAAACAGGATAACTTTGCGACAATGGACTCCGGAAGAACATTTGGTTAAAGTGTGCCAATCGAAGCCTGTGTGGGATTCCAGTCAATCACAGCCAAACAGAGAGTTTCATAAGGTCATGCATATCTACCGACCTTATAACAGGAAGAAGACACAATATTCAGTCAAAAAGTCGCGATCCATATCCAAAGTATCTTCACGGCGAGACAAACGATTATACTGCATTCAGAAAGTGAATTTGTCATGCACCACGACCAACCGAAGTCGATTTAGGCACATTACCAGTTTGAAAAGAAACTATAAACTTCGTCACAGGGCACTTACTTTGAGTCATGACGAGGAAACTACACCGTTCACAAATAACCTAAGTATAATTTTTTTAACATGACAACCCTACTTTCAAACAACTAAAACGAACATATTCACGATAAAATGTAACCTCACATACCTGTGAGTATGAGCAGCGAAAAGGTTTTGAAAATGAGTAAATTAAATTAATTACATTTGAAGAACTGACTTTGTGACTTTCTATATATTATCTCATTAGTCACTCACTTATAACTGTCACTAGTATGTTTTTATCTCTGCTTGAGACCCTCTGTGGTCCTTTAGTTTGTGTCATGGTACAGATGAATGTTCCATCGTCTTCAGACGTTACAAAACCAATACGCAGGCTGCCGTTGGATATTTGAGTGAATCGTTTCGGGTCTAAGGACTTTCCTCCTTTCTTACTCCAAGAAATCTGTGGATTTGGTGTTCCATCAGCACTACAGCTTATAATGCCAGACGTGTACGCAATAAAGGTTTGTTGGTCCAACGTCTTTTGAGTAAATCTTGCTGTTGAAAGCAGTAACGAAAAGCACTAATATCGTAGCTATACTGTTGAAAGGTCAGAAGTGCACTTGTCTTACATGACATTGTCCTGCATGTTAAGCCTATTTCTACAAGATAAAAAGATGTGTTTTCATACCATTTATGTAGACAATGTGATATTGAACATATTCCAATCTCTGGCATTCATATATTCCTCCATCAGACAGCTGCACATCATCAATGAACAGATCACCATTGTCTTCAGCCCTGATCCTTTCAGAAGTAGAGTTTATTATTTCAAGCTTTCGCCCATTGATGACCCAACTAGCATAATTGGTTTTATTGTTTATAGAGCAATGAAGCTTTTCTCTGCTACCAATATCAAAATAGAGTTCATTTCTTTTCAACACATTCTTGTTCTCTGCAAAAAAAAAAAAAGTTCGGTGTGGAAGATGTCAAAATAAGTCAGATTCTGTGTAATTAACACTACAAGAAGAGAATAAAGTAATAAAGCTTAACTTGAGGAGTTTTTGGAACTTTGTTGTACTTAAAACTAAGTTATATTACTCCAAAGAAAGTCATGTCAGCCATTATCAAAGTAATGTAACCTTTGAATAGAATTATATCGCATCCAAAAAAGGTTATGTCACCCGTTAAAAGAAATTAGGTAACCCTTAACTGAAGTCAAGTGATCTTATGAGCAGTCATATTACATTCATGAAAGATATGCCAAGCTGAATCATCAATGAAGAGGGTAAGTTGCTTTCACTCCTACTATTTTGTAGCCCAATATGTCGTTAAAATTGTGGTGTAGTTTTTTCGTGAAAATATATTGTAGTTTTCGAGAAATGATTTTTTTCGTTCGACCGCTCAAATATGCAAATTTTCACCGTGAATATCACCCGAGTTGCGTGACCTCATGTAACGAATTTATTTGACCTCCGTTATTTCTGTCAACATAATCTTTTTTTCATCATCGAAACTTAATCCCCTCTCAGTATTGAAGCTAGCAAAGAGATATTTATTTTTTGGTGAGTATTTTTGTCCGACATACTTTTTCTATGTCGAAAAGTAGCATCAAAACAAAGACAGTTTCAACAATGACCGATACAACAGAATCTACTGATGGTTATAAAGTTACTGTAAAAATTTCCATGTGTATTTGTGTTGTTCTATCGTGAGACGAACTCAACGTCCGGCAAAATTTGCTTACTTGTCGCCACCGTTTATTGGCATAAATCACTACAATTTGTTAAAAAAATCTAACATAACACTCTTACCTTGTTTACTTATGATTTTTTAAGACCAAGAAGCTGTTTCGGTTACTATATTACGCTTCGGTATTACTTTCTGCCAGGAGGCCAGGTTTTAAGTTGTGTTTTCCCCTACCCCATTTATATCATAAGCTAGTCACGCAATAATTGATCCCAACAAAAATGAATATTTACCCTGTATGAAGATTTTTGTTTATGTTGAATTGACAATATTTGAATATGTCACTTTTGTGACTACTAATCGTTGTTTCAGTAGCGGCGTAGCAGTTAAAAGCGGGTTACTGGGTGCCGACAGGGTGTGTATTGACCAATTCCCAATCGAGACCTAAGTCTGACGGAACGCGTAATTTTACACAAGGTGGTACAGTGAATTTTCCAGACGTCTTGCGTACTATCTGTGGTACATGCTTGCCAATTCCCCAATCAGCTTTTGGAATCGACTCAACCCTACCTTTACCACGGCCGTACACTTCTTTAGGCACCCAACACCGGTACCGATATTTGATCTACGAGTGGGGCAGATTGTGAAATTATCGGTATCTTTTGATGTCTCGAAGATGCCGGCTCGCGACAAAATAAGATCAACTTCAGTTTCTGGATCTCCGCAAGTGACTTGAAATGTCTTTTTTACAACTACGCAAGGGAACGACCTGAGATATGCAACGTCGGTCTTCTCAATAACGATACCCAAAAGTCCCACCAGCGAACGATTTAAATGAACAGCAAATCTTCATGTTAGCATGTACGATGAGACGCTTACACAACAGAACAATTAGCTAAATCAGTATGGAGCTTGTCAATCGAATTGACTTTTGTGAAGATTCTTTGACTTCCGCCGGCAAAGGAACCATCGATGGATCTGGATATTTTAGTTTTCTGAATACAGTAATTCTTGGAAGGTTTTTATAGATATGCAGATATGCAAAGAGGGGAAAAAAACCTATCTCTTGGTAATTCGGAGGTTGACTCATCCTTGAATTTATGTGTCACGCTTGTCATGCAACTGATATAATAACGTGGAGAAGATTTTAAATCTGGCTAAAATGAGGTAGGGCATAATTTGATCATCGAAACAGCTAATAAAGTCATAAATAAATAGGGTAAGAGTGTTATGTCAGATATTTGTTTACAGATTGTTGTGATTTATGCTACTAAACGATGGCGACAAGTAGGCAAGGGCCTGTTTACATGGAGGTGGGGGACCCCAGGTAGGTGAGGTAACCCGCCTAACCGTGGTCGAAAAATAAAACGCGTTTACATGCAATCTTAAAACCCCGTGGTGCTGGGGTGAGGTTTCTTGAGGTTGTTGTTGCGCTTGCAATTAAGGAGTCTGAGCAGAGGTGTCCCAAGCTCACATCTCGAAAAAGATGGAAGATTAATCCTCGCTCACAAATGTATTTGTTCGTGAAAGCGTCATACGTTGTATTACGCGGTGTTTGGTTTCGTGAGGAACCGTTGACTTAATGCGTTAAACGGAATATTTTGGGAAACCAAATATGGTTCATTTACAACGCTAAATATTTCGAAATGTGAACATTTTACACTCCTTGTGTGTCCGTTACGGTTTCTGATGATTTCTGCCATGAGACGGCTAGGTTATGTACAAAGTTTTAAAACATACATATTTCGTTTTTGAGCTTTTTGCCATGAACGCTACCCCGGCTAGGCGGGTTACCCCGCCTTGAGACGTTTACATAGCAAATTGCTGACAGGGTTACCCTACTTGGCAACCCGCCTAGGCGGGTCTCCCCACCTGTCATGCAAACGTGATCAAAATAAAACAAGAAATTATATTGACAGGCGACCTGAGGTCCCCCACCTCCATCTAAACAGACCCTAAATTTAATGCCGGACTTTGAGTTCGTCTCACGATAGAACAACACAAATACACAAGGAAATTTTTACAGTAACTTTATAACCACCCTTTTGTCTTTTAAAAGCTAGAAGCTCAGTAGATTCTGTTATATCGGTCACTGTCTTTGTTTTGGTGCTACTTTTCGACATAGCAAAAGTATGTAGGACAATTATCTAGGACATATCGGGCTACAAAATATGAAAGTCGGAGAGAAAACGAATTTTGGGCGACTTGCCACAATATTTCAAATTTGTTCGATGGATGCTGACATCCTCTCTTAAGAAACTGTGGTGCTACGTCGGTGGGGGTGTATAACACCCGCCATGACAAAGGGCTAACGCTCGAAATTCAGCTTTGAAACTCTTTACGGGGGAAAATTAACATTATCAACTCGGTTGATAAAATCAAAATCATCTGAGTCATTTATACCCTAAACTAAACTAAGTCATTTCATCCCCAGTCGATGTTATGTCGCTATCTTGAGCGTAAAGTCTGCGAATAGGTATATGCTTGTCCGCGAGTCATACTTTAGCAGAATGTTTAATTTTTAGAAATGGTCTTCTAGTCATCTGTGTATCTCAATTTACTCTGATTTCCCTCTACTTTAGAAGGTCAATGGCAAGAAGAAAAACCACCGCGAAAACCAGAATAACTAATCAGACCAAAAAATGTAGTTGCTTACTTGGTTGACACAGCGCTTGAGAACCCTTGTCATCCGACTGACATTGAGGTGGAATATTTAACTTTCCATCGATGCGATTGCATGATGCAAGTTCAAACTCTTCTCCGGTGCAAGAGACATCGGACATTGCAAAAGGTATTCCCTCCGCCTTTATGTCTGACCCAATGAATTCCGCCAAAGCCTCTTCAAAGCCAAGCTGACGACAAATAACTTTGACATCATTAAAGTCCCATTTATTCCTACATATCTTTGCCCATTTCCCCTTGTAAAACACTTCCACTCTTCCTCCATACTCCACATTTGCGCCATTCAAGCGAACAGGAACTTATGAAATTACAAAAAGTTCAATCCGTTAAGATGGAAAACACTTATTATCATGAATCAAGAATACCTATAAATCACGAAATGATAAATAGCTCACGCCTGTCTAAGTGTTTTTTAAGGGAAATTCTGGGTGCAAATCATTCAGTATTCGAACGTTGGCCGCATCGTTCGTTGTCACGATGTGGTTTCCTTGCTGCAATGTTTTACGACAAACCTCTTTTTCATTGCTTCGTGACTGCGTTTTAAATTGTAAAATTAGATGTTTTTTCAACAATTTTGGAACATTCAAGACGTGTTTTCTTTGCCTTCGGAGAACACAAAAGGGTGATTTACATTTTAAACTAGAAAGTCATTTTAAAGCATTTCTCACGGAATAATCAAGAAAAAGGCGTTTAGTTAAGTATAAATAGGGTGAAAAATTGTGAAATTCCCTAGTTACACGAAAGAGAGAAAAAAGGAAACTAGAAGGATGCAATAGTTTTAAGGAGACTTGGTGAAGGGTTTGGAGGTTATGAAGTTCATGAAACCCAAATGCATAACTGCGCAGCTAGGTTCTTCTTTCGGCAGTAATTCAACTATAATCGTCTTAGGGTGTAAACAATAGAAACCAGCTACATTTTTAGCGATAGATACCTTTTTAGAACCTAAAAGATACCCGAAGATGAACAATCATTGATCTCGGAAAAATTTTTTTATCTGGAGTGTGAGTAAATCTATCAAGTTACCATCTTTGGAGATCATGTGGATATTACATGAGTGCAATTCATTATTACCTTTGCAAAATTGTTGTTTCTTTTCCAAGTTGTTTTGACATGTGGTGGGAATGGTACAGTTGTAGTGAGTGGACATCTCTGAGGAATTGCCACGTTCTGCGTACCTTGTGTCATTAGCATACACAGCGTTGCTATAGTAGCCCATGGCCATGCAGGTTGAATTTTCATCTGCTTCATCCCATTGACTGGTACAAAGCTTTTGCCAGCTGCTGTTTGAGAATATCTTCATTGTACCGACAGATGGGTTCTTCTCTGTTTCAAAACGCAGGGGAAATTCTTCAAATATTAAAAAAAATTGACAAATAGGGATAACAATAAACAGCGTGAACTACTTCAGCATTGGTAAGTTCTTGTGTTGATGATGTCCCCATATAATTACCCTAGTAACAGCAGTCCTTGCATTGTTGAAAGATTTCTTTTCAGTTAATGGGGGAAGAATTTCCTATTAAGCTAATATGATTTTCTTTGCCAGCAGGTCAATGCCAAAATGTTATTAATAACTGAGGCCATCGCATTTTTAAACATGTTTCTTGTCATTAGATGATAGTTAGCACTACCGGATTAGCTAAAAAGGTATTGCTTACGGGCAGTCCAACAAAATTCGTAATCGCCATTGCGCTGATAGTGCAGACTTCTTATAGAGCGACCACAAATATCAGCGAAAGCTTCTTCCAAGAATTTAGTACCTATATTGTAGTACTAATGATAGTGGAGATTTGTTTTGTTTCTTTCAAGAAAAGCTTGGTGAATTCCATACATGTACAAAGTTTGTGCATTCATGAAGGATTTCTGACTTATAATGAACTCCTGACTTTTGATAATTTGTGCATTTCACATACTTTGCGTGGATGATTATGTGATTAAAGTTCAACCTTAGCAGTTCCATTCATTTGTTGTTATTCTAGCTTTTATTCCTGAATTAGTTCATTTTTGTTTCAACAAAGAAGTTTTCATCAACTGAAATCAGAAAGGCTGCAATTTGTATGTTACCTTCTTGGCAACTCGACATGTTGCTACATTCTCTTAGCATTGCTCCGCTCCCATCGCAGTGTTTCCCACCATGTGCTGGTTCTGGATTGGCGCATTCTCTCTGTCTTGTTTGTATACCACCAACTGGTTTGGTACAGATACTCCAGGAGCTCCACTCACTCCAGCCACCATCCACTAACAATATTGTAAACAGAAACATTTGATAAACAACCACAGACGACATTTTCGGATCATTTAACAAAATAAAGTATGTAGGACAGTGGTGCAGTCTTTATTTCTACCTTTCTCTATAATTACTTTGAATGTTTATGTTAACATTTGGTTACGGTAAACTCATTAATTTGGTATTTGGCGCGATGCCGTAGGGTTTGCAATAAACTTATCGAGACACGCTTGTGAGAGCAAAAACATAATTTGAAGGCGATAATGCGATGGGGAATCCGTGCCGGTCTGTCTTTACCTTTATTCCCATGTTGATGGTTTCCAGACAGACCCCGTCCTTTATGTGCAAACACTCTGGCGTGCATAATCAGTTAATTTACAAATGCACAATACACAAACTTTACTTTAAAAACAACATTTTAAGCCCTCCTTTTTAGGGGGAACGAAAACAAACATAACGGGAAACCGTAACAAATTTCAATTATGAGTCTCAGTAGCTTTTCAAGCGAATTATGCAGCAGAAAAGGCCTTCCTAAAAACTCAGTCTCGCCTTCAGATCAGGTAAAATCGAAATGGTCTGCTTCTTATTGGTTCCCTAACCAACATCAAGGATCAATAGGAATAATGGGAACTCGATCCTCAAGCCTAGCGATCTACGTATAAAAAGGTCACAGAAGCAATTCCCACTCGGGAACGGAATTGAGAACACCACTCTACCTTTCCCTTAAAGACCTCGCTATTGCAATACCATCTTCAAACTACAGCTGAAGAGACTCGTGAAGTGTCGAAACCGTCGATATTGTTGTAGCCACTGTGAACAATTGCACCAATGTCCGCCTTTCACAACTCTCTAGCGGAATAACTTATACAAAGTCTTGGTGGAGAAGACGAAAACGATATCTCACAAGAAAAAACATGTAAATAGGCAAACGCTCGAAGGAAAGCACTCGGCTAACATTATAAAAAAAACAATGACAAAATAGTCAAATTAAGGAATGAGATTTATGGCTTTAAAGAGCTTATTTATACCCTTGCAAATAAAATAGATGGAAAATATGTGTGCTTGTTAAGCAGTATACTACCTAGATATACGATGAATAAACACGTGGGCAGACATTATGAACTAATTTATTCTCACCCCCGAGCAAGCGTTGATACGGGAACTTTAGAATGTGATGCAATCATGTGCGAGTAACGTAACGGTGACATAACATCCCCCCTCGTCAAAAGAAATATATATATATAGACACGTATGCAAATATAGACAAATAGTGCCTCCGAAGTCTGAGACAAATGAATGTGACCCATTTTTCAGTAATAACAAGATAATACCAAGAAAAAGAAGAAAAATGTTCCAAAAGCAAGGCACTGAGGATATGGAGTGCTCTTGTGAGGTTGCACTCTGTTAGCCCACTTTCTAGTAAAGTTCGTAGTCATTAAACTTCTTTGGCTCTTAGGCTATCGTCTATTAGACAACTTACTGGGATGCCAGGGTGAGCAAAGTGGGCTTTCGTGGGCACGACGATGGTGGTGGATTGAGTGTTTATCAGCTGGTCCAACTCATAGAAATCACTGCAATGGTCTACGGTGACCAGGTACTGCTTATGTTGGAACTCAAATATTTCCTGCGAGATGAACTGCCGAGGTCGTGTAGGGACAGGATGGGATAGTATGGTCAGTGGTGGCTTGCTTTCCACACTGGGAGCAGGTAGGGCAAACTAAAAACATGCTTATATGTGAAACGAAGGCAATATTCTGCTCCCCTATGGTAGTAGTAGTTTTTGCTCAGCATACTTAGTCTGAGAGAGGTAGGGACGATGGCGCGAGTAGACTTGAGAAGAATATCATTTACAATTATGAGTTCTTCGCGAACCGTTGAGGGGTTAATGCTGCAGCTAGTGCATGTCAAGGCATGATGATGTGGCATTGCTTAGTTGCTCGCGAGTGGTATTGGTGAGGGCCGGTGAGGTGGGGTCCAAGCGAGTAAGATGAACGTGAAACACACGGAAGGTGTTCGACATGGATGGGTTGACGGCTTCGTCTTGACATGGGGCTCTGGATACGGTGTCTGCTAAATGTAAGAGAGAACCTTTTTCGTACACAACAGTAAAGTTGTAACACTGTAGGAAAAGCAACATCCTCTGCAGACATTTAGGCGCTAAGGCGAGGTCCTTCTTGAAGATCGACTAAAGGGGCTGGTGGTCTGTGTAGACTCTGTGTTGGATTTTCCCAAAAGCCATTGCTCAAATTTGTTGAGGGCTTCAACAATAGCCAGGCACTCCTTTTCGATTTGCGCATAGCGCTTCTCGGTAGTGGTTAGGCCTTTTTCTGTACGCAATAGGTCGCAGAGAAGACTCGTCAAGGGCGCTGCTCTGAGTGGTTTGATGGGTTGTAAGAGGGCAGCTCCTTGGCCATAGTCTGAGGCGTCTACTTGATTGATCAATGGCGCAGTTACGTCAAAGTATTCCAGGCATGCTGCAGAGGTGGCCAGGACTGTTGCTGAATCAAAGGCTTGCTGGTGCCTTGTTGACCATAGGTACAGCATGTCCTTTTTGCTGAGGTTGCATTGAAGTCGGGTGACGCTGCTGAGTTGGGAACAGAATTTTGCCAGCTAATTAATAGCCTAGGAATCGGCGCATTGCTTGGCTTTCGGTTGGAGTGGGCATGACGGTGATAGCTTTAACTGTCACCGGGTTGGGCTGGAAGCCATCCGTGGTGGTAACATGGCTCATGGAGGTGGCTTTGGGAATAAGGAATTTCTTCTTGTGGACATTCAGCTTGACATGACGTTGTTCAAATCCCTCAAGCACGGCGATAAGGATGCGGTCGTGGTCGATTGGACGTCATTAGCACCGCAGCCAGGGATTAGATGCCTTCGGTAATACTAAAGCCTAGGAGGCCATCACGCACCATATGAATTTGGCGCTGCCATTCTTTGGATTCAGAGGATATGCTAAATGGTTGTCTAGTCCATCTGTAGCGACCCCATGGTGTGACCATTTTGGTCATCAGAGATGATCTTAAGGACAAGGGTATGTTTTGCCTATTTGACATGTATTCCTTCCATGCAGCTTGTGGATGTTTTCTTCCAAGGTGGAGATGATATACTTTGGACATCGAATGGCTTTATTGAGAGGCTGAGAGGGGTCTAAGCAGCTCCGTATTTTCCCGGTTTGGTGGGGGTTTGTTCTCGCTTTCGGTTGAGATACCCTTACCAGCTTGCCAGTGGTTTCAAACGCATCCAGGGCCGCTTTGATCGCATCCAGCTTTGAAATGGGCTCGCAGTGATTGGGGGCACGGATGGGTTTGACATCTGGATCCAGGTCAAGGCCAATGAGTGGGCCGCGGAAGCCCAGACCTCGAAAGAGTGAGGTCCAGTTCTTAAAAATGAATTCCAGAGTTCAAGTCCTTAGTGCAGGAGAGTGAACTTGTTCTTCTCTGGTGGAATTAGCCAAAAGCTTATTTGTATGTTATGCCGCCTCAAACGATATAACTTGATTCTCCACGAAAGCCAGGGTGAAAGGGGGATCCTCCGGTTTCCGTTGGCCATCTCTGTGAATTATGTCTTCTCGGAAGCGACTGAAGGATTCGTTGAGACCGAAGAGAAACTTACCCCTAATAAATTCTTCCGCGTTTATGTCAAGCGATAATCTCCCGGCGGCAGTACTTACAGCGGTTTCTTACGTTGAAATGGAGGTTTGGTCTGCTTGTGACATTTTTGCTCAGTAGTGGTAGCAGTCTGGCATCAAACTACACGCACCAGCGTTATTTTCTTTGGTTTTTTGAAGCCAGATCCACTGTTTTCCAGCATCATCGTTCGGTATCTTGGAAGCTATTTCGCTGTGTAAGGTGTCCCATTCAGTTGCAGGAATTGCTAACTCGAAGCGTCTCCTAGCGACGATGTAATGGTCTCCAGTCTCGGTGAGTCTGCTTTTAGCGGGCTTTCTGTAGCCTTCGAGTAAACATTAATCATGAAATCTGGTCTCCCAGTAACGGTTATGGTAACGGTTTGGTCGCGCGGCTTGTACATCGAGGATAGACTTTTCGTACATGGTGCAATTTTGAAATGTTGATGAAGGTTTGAGATGTTGCCGAAGAAGCTATTCAATGATGCAGTTCTGTCTACGAGAGACTGGCTCGCTGTAAAAACCGGTCCTGACACCACGTTAAGCAGTACACTTTTCTATTTCTTGACGAAGAATAAACACGCGCAGCCATGATGAACTAATTTGTTCACACCCACGAGCACACGTTGATACGGGAACTTTAGAATGTGACGTAATAATGCGTGAGTAATGAAATGGTAACATGACATGTTCTCTGACTCTAAAAAAGGTGGCTTTAACTACAGCGGAACAGAACAAAAAGCATAAGACGCAAAGAGCGCAGACACATTTTAAAATATAGGCTTTCACCCAAAGAAAGGGAGGCAAATGAAACATTCCTAAAATATCTCTCAAACTATCAGATTTCTGACAGTCAAGTCAGCATGCTATCAAAGGTTTCAAATTCATTTCAACACCCATGACAAACGAATGTAAAATTAGGCAACAACTCTTGCAAGATTTTGAACAATTTGCAAGACGAATGCGCCTCAAATACATCTTTCACGGACAAAACAAAGAACCACATCCGTTTCATATTAATTCCAACTGAATACCACCGGTTCAGCCTTTCTTGTCCTTGAGAGCGATTAGGAAAATGTCAAAACACAACTTGCAGAGATTGCTGTAACTAAGCCAAAAAATAATTCGTCACGCAATGAGGTTATGGCTTTAAAAGAGTTGAAAACAATTCTGTTTTAAAACTCAAAAAAGCAGACAAAGGTACAACAGTCATCATAAATAACCACCACAACCTCTCAAAGCACCAATAGTGAAAAACATGCAGAAAAGGGTTAATTAGATCACTGACCAAATGCGTAAGGGCAAACACATCGATGACATGACTTAGAGATGGCTTTCACAAACTCCCAATTCGCCAAGAATACCAATATTCTATAAGCTCACGAAAATACACGTACCTATACCGGTCGGTAGATCTATAATCTCAGGTTGCGACGGCCCTACCGAGAGTATACCATCTTTTGTGGAGACACCACCCTAACCCTATGGCGCAATTGCAACAATCCTATATGAAGGATGCCACTGCTTTTTATCAATTTCATAGAAAAAACAAAGGTAGGCAAAGATACTATTCTAGTATCAATGAACATTTCTAGCTTGTACACAAATATACCTCAAGAAGAAGGAACGAAGCATACGAAAAGTTCAACCATAATAACGCACCGATCCCAACGCATTACCTCAGGGAAATACTTTGCTTAAGCTTTCAAGAAAATTTGTTTCAATTCAATGAGAACTTTTCCCAAACGAAAATGGGTGGTGTCATTTACCAATATTTCCATGGCGGAA
Source organism: Pocillopora damicornis (assembly GCF_964200805.1). Classification (NCBI taxonomy): domain Eukaryota; kingdom Metazoa; phylum Cnidaria; class Anthozoa; order Scleractinia; family Pocilloporidae; genus Pocillopora; species Pocillopora damicornis. The sequence continues at coordinate 25,327,874 of NC_142674.1, read as the reverse complement.
ATTGAAACGAAATTAGTCCAACAAAGCGAAACCAGGCCAAGAGAATGGAAACGTTACATTGATGACTCCCTTTGGGATTAAGACAGAGAAGAAGTAGATGGTTATTAAACGAGCTAACTATTTCCATCCTACTATCAAATTCACGGTCGAAATATCAGAGAACCAAATCACATTCCTCGATATCACAGTGTTTAGATGAGAGAGATTCGCAAAAAATCCAACTTGAACATCAAAACCCATTACAAGCCGAGCGAGACCTGCCAATTTATGCACTTCGCCTCGTGCCACCCACCAGGCGTAAAACATGGTTTCATTAAAGGCGAAGCAATCAGATTGCTTAGAACAAACTCTCCGAAAGAAATATTAGAGGAGGGCCTTTTAAAATTCAATGAAAGCCTCAGAGCAGGAGGGCACCTAGAAAACATCATAGAAAGGTCTCCGTCGGGGGTCAACTTTGCCTTTATGCAATCGGCTCTTACTCATGCACAAAAGCCAAAAGGCCACAACGTACCACTCGGCAGTTAAAAATTTGAAACAAATATCTATGGAACATTGGAGAAAGCCCTTGCTGAAAGCAATCTTTACAAAACCTCCGATCATGTCTTTCAAAAAGGGAAAATCACGCTCGTGAGAGGAAAAATATAATTTGAAGGTTACAGTGCGACGCGACCACAAAAGCCACATGGGGAGTCCGTACCAGTCTGTTCTCATCCTTATTCTAGGGCTTAGAAAACCTCGAGTGACATGATTTGGGCACTGCTCAGTAATTAAGAGAGGTTGTCAGTAATTTTCGAGAATACGGCGACAGAAGCAAAAATTCAACTTTTTTTGTTTGCTCAAAAAGACCCTTTTGGTGAATCGTTTTCAAAAATAATATTCAAAAGTTCCAGCGAGTTTTTATTTTGGAAAAAAATACGAAAGTTCGAAATCGGTCAAAACGTACCTAGTTTGCATAATTTCTATTGGGCTTTCAGTGCATTTTCACAACGTTTGCACAAGACAACGAAAAATCATCTTGGATTAATTTTTTAATAAGTTGTTTTTCATCCCTTGGAGTAGCTTTCCAACTATATTAAATCTCCAACTGAACTTTCTTTCGTTTGTAACCACCCGCGTAAAGTACGCTATATTTTCTATTCCGTTTGTACGCTGAATTTTGCTATATTTCAGACGACCATAACATCAAGGGTATACAAGTGTACATAAAATAAAAGAGCTCTTTTCAACGAGAAATTCTTCGTGTTTATCATGTAAAAATATAATATTTTGCCCGTGAAAAGCGAGCGCGCCAGACCAAAATATATAGCTTGCAGTTTCACGGAGTTAGGCCATTTTCCTTGCTGTACTCCTACTGCAAATCGCACGCTATTGGGACAAAACTCGACGTGTTTGGTCTCTACTTCAGTTTTGATTCATTTAAATATATCGATTTTAACTTAAGAATTAACCTACCTTTATTATTAAGTGAAAAAACCAGCGTTTTAGGTAAAGTTTTTGAGTTGACTTTCCTCGAGTGCTAAATAAACAAATCGCTGTTTACAAAGGTACCAGCTCTGTCGACGTGTTTTAGCTGAAATTGGCCCGTCGCATATATTGTTCTTTAATTTACAATCTATCCCACTGGCATAAATTTAGAGTAAATTACATGTAACTATAAATGTTGTTGTAAATACGTGAGCGTGAGCTAAATAAAATCTTCGCACACTTAAAATATTCGAAACATGTAGTTGTCGCATGAAAATACTCGCTTAATTGTGCATGAACCTCGGTGTTTTGCTCGGTTGCTTTTGTAGATTTCTACTACTGTCAGTATGTTTGTGTAATCCACCTGTTTAGATACATTTTCAAATCAACTGTAGGTTGGAATTCTGTTGGTAAAAATTGTCGAAGAAATCCGAGAAAAATGGCATGTAGCACCGGGCAGTCGTGCTACATTCAATCTCATTGATTTCAACGAAACTTTGCCAGGTTAAAGGATCTACCCCAAAACTAAAAAAGACAAACTTGTTTCTGTTTTGGTTTTTCCCAGGGGGATATAGACCAACCCCGCGGTTTTTCTTGATCCTTAGTTAATGTCCACCTCAAGTATCAGTCAATTTGATTGACGTCTTGTCAATCAACAGAGACAAATAAACGACTGAGTTTTTAGACTTTTCGATTCATCCAAATATTTGACAACTTTGAAAAGTGAGATGCAAAGATCTTTATTATTTTTTTTTTAGCTTAATAGCAGCTGTACCCTCTCCTGCAGTCTTCGTCTAAATTTGCAAGGTCACTACCTATCTTCTGCCTTGTTAGAGGCGGTTGCCTTACTAGTTTCCTCCCCTGTCCAGCTCATGTCAAGGAAATAATTCTTTGCTTTCTGAGAAAAGGTGGCTGTTTTTTGTGTTTTCCAAAGGAGCCCATGCAAAGTCCATTTGGCTAGTTAGGGATGTTTCGCCAGAAGTTTATCTGAGGTCCAACCTTGAACGTAGCCACCCCCTTTAAAATGGCAAGCCGGTCTTCGTCCATTTTCTCTTGATCTTATCATAGGCGGATTTTTTTGTCAGCTTCACTGTGTTTGCCTTTGTTAGGGTGCTTTTGGATGGCAGCCAATGACTGAAACGTCTTGATACATCCTTCCTCTTAGCAAGAATATCTCGCTTTCTTGTTCTGTCTGTGACGGATTGGATATAGTTCTCGCGATGACCCCCGTTCATGGATCCGTGCACGTTGCTGATAACCACCCACTTCTACGATTAGTTTGCTGAAGGTTTCTAATGCGATGAGCCTAGTGAGACCCTGAGGTGCTCCAAACCGTGCCAGCTGGTCTGCGCTATAAACTTGTCGCAGTTCTAAAGTCAGAGGGAGGATCGCCCACCTCTATTTATATGAGCGTCTCTACAGTACCTGCGTATCCCTAGCAATCATATGATATAAAGTTCATTTCAGTCACAAATCATTAGTTAGAAAAACTGATGTTCAGATAAGCGCTCTTCTTGCCTTTCTTCCTTATTCTTTGCTGACTTTAAGATAGCAGTTACAGTACGCGTTCTATTAAGTTTACAGTCACCTTACCACCAGGAAGACTCGCCACCAGCTTTGATTTCTTCTGCCATCTTCAGATTCACCTCTCTCTCAACTTTACGTGTCCGATTTTTATGACGAGGATACTGGCATTTACAAACCCGAAGGTCTGAATCTCATACCAAGTTGTGCACGATATTTGAGGCATATCGTGAAATCGCGGCCTTCGTAATCTCCAAATAAGCCAATACGCGCTAGAATAAGCTTCTTCTCGGACGAAACGCATGTTTGGGATACATTGACGTCTCTCAATGTTTTTTTTCTTTTTTATGCTGTACACCCACGAGTTTAGAGGTGTGAGCTGTTGCCGTCCCTGGCCAGCGCGAGAATTGAGAGCTTTTTAGACACTCGATTTATTATACGGCATCACTATGAAGACGTAATACAACTGATGCACCTACACTACATAGGCTTGACAATGTCTGTTGCGCTGTTGCGAGAAGGAGGAAAATATTACCGGCAGTGTAAATTCTTTAAGAGACTTTTCAGAGATGTCTATCTTTGGCTGTCACAAAAAAATTGACCCTCTCTTAAATTTACTGGGAAAAATGAAATATTATGAAACAGGTCATAAATTGACCAGTGAATAAAATATTTTGAAATATCGTTCGAAATTTGCCTTTTATTGCGTGCAAATCAAGGGTAGACAAAGTTTATAAAACATTTGACAAGAATTTCATGGGGTTCATCTCGATAATTTTCGTCGGCCAGAGTCAAGACGCACCAAGCTAAGTGACATCGCTCTCCAGGAAAATAATTTTCCAAAGAATAAATGTGGCGAGCGTGGGGAAACGCACATTTTTTTCATTATTGTGATCAAAACCCAATGATGTACCTAAATTGGTACTTACGGTATCAAATCATTGATTATGACAGGGTGAGCCTAACTTTTCTGTCGAACTCACTGCACGAACTGAGAAAGTAAAAACTTGTATTTATCTCCCACGCATTCCGTCTGACAATAGTAGACTTCATCAAGGAGTTTTACAAGTTGGGTAAATAAGCTTGCTCATATACAAATAGTAAATAAGTTGTCTCTTTACTATTGAAGCCAGTGGATATAATTCGCCAGGTGCGCCTACGGTGTTATAAATGCGTGACATTTTTCGGACGTTACATGTACGAGTACGTAATCTGTTTGAGGGTCACATATTTAGTGTAAATATTTGACCCTCGACGTCACGTAATGTCTCTAGTTTACAGAGGCCTTAGAAAGCTTCATTACTTGGATTTGCCTTCTGCGCGTAGAAGGCTACAAGCGAATTTCTCGGGTGTAATTCCTTTTGATTTCTCAACTGATGTTGTCGCAAACAGCTTTTGGGAGTCACGAAACAAAAAAAAACTTATTGGGACCTAGTTTCATGTACTAATGGAAGTAAACGGCAAATAAAAACATATTCTCTTGAGAAATAAAGTTATAAATAACAGGGGTTCTTTGAAACAAATAGTGATAGAAAAGGTTTCAGTTCTGGTCAATATTGACTTTTCATAGCCTACTTCCAAATCTGAGGGAATGCGCCGAGGGAATGAAAAAAAACATACATGTGTGATAATGCAAGGAGGAGAATAAAAATACAAATAAAGAAAAAGGAAAAACATAGAAACCCGCGTTGCAGCGCGTAGATATATTTTGAGCCAGACCTACACACTTATGCCCGACACCACGCAAAGAAACTCGAAAGAGTGCTGTATATGAACTTGCTCGCACGTGCACACAGGAAAGGCCGTGACAATCAGCGAAAATAATGGCAAATGCAGATGATATTTGCAGTCAAAAAACAGGCAAATAAGATGACAGAATGATAAAGAACTTTCTGGAGGTGTCTTCTTAAAAAAAAGAAAAACAATTTTTACTTCTCATGAAAGGTCACGCAGTCACGCTACAAATACTATTTCTACGTGGAATTTTCTGGAAACATGGCGCAGTTAATGAATTTTATGGGGCTATTGATATTTCCTACCAAATAAGGGGAGCAGAGTTTCCCGAAAAGCCGAAATTGTTACACTCGGGAACTTTTACGTAAACAAGCACGCGGCATGTGAATTTAAAATCTCCTCTCCTATTACAGTTTCCTTATTGTGAACTGTGCGATAATGATAATAAACAATCAAATTGTAGACTAATGGAAGTTTTGGTTTTGTGCAAGTGCCCTATTTCCTGATTTTAGCAAATCTTTAAAATAATAAAAGACAGGAGAAAGAAACGCTACGATTTTCCCATCGATTTTTCAGCTAAAAACACGTCGACAGAGTTGGTATCTTTGTAAACATCGATTTGTTTATTTAGCACTCGAGAAAAATCAACTCAAAAACTTTACCTAAAACGCTGCTTTGTTCACTTAATAATAAAGGTAGGTTAATTTTTAAGTTAAAATCGATATATTTAAATGAATCAAAACTGAAGTAGAGACCAAACACGTCGAGTTTTGTCCCAATAGCGTGCGATTTGCAGTAGGAGTACAGCAAGGAAAATGGCCTAACTCCGTGAACATCGGCAGAAATATTGGACAAGATGGCGGCCGCGCTTGCGCATTTCGTCCATAATGGCGTCCAAATAATATAAGAAACTAAAAGTTAAAATTTTTTTCCAAACTCGGAGCTAAAAGTTAAAACTTATGAAATATTTCGTCCGTATTTCGACCGGACTTCATCAGTCAATGATATGAATGTTAAAAAGATGAATTTTTAAAAAGGTTTTTTTAACGCCTCTTGGGGGTTAGAATTGTGTTATAGATAGCTGCTAATTCGTAACCATTGTCTCTGTTTAACGCCGGTTTCGTAAGTTTAATTTGAATAGCTTCTTTTATCCTGCGTTTGAAGGTGTTAACTTCGGTTGATAGTACTTTTGTCTTATTTGGGTCCACCGAGTGGCCCTCTAGGCGACAATGCTCGTGAACAGCTGATGAACTTCTTGATTGGTGTTCTTTCACTCTGATTTCCAGAGCGCGGGCCGTTTCGCCAACGTATTCCTTGTTACACTTCTCGCAATGGATCTGGTACACAGTACCGCATTTCTTGAGATTGACAGTTGTCAAAGAGCGTTCAAGTCACACGATATTATACTTATTCATAAACCCGTCAATTCTTTAAGATCACAATTGGTACGTGTCAAGGACAATTTTTGAATATTATTTTTGAAAACGACTCACCAAAAAGGTCTTTTTGAGAAAATAAAAAAAAAGTTGAATTTTTGCTTCTGTCGCCGGATTCTCGAAAATTACTGACAACCTCTCTTAAAATAAAAATTTCGGCTTAAATACGAGACCCAACTTTAAAATGAAGAAGCGCTGCAAGAAGTTATGAATCTCAAGTGGAAACCTCGGAAAACATTTCAAATGGTTTTCCATAGGCTGATTCAATAAAAGTGTGAGCAACTTCCTGTTGAAATGTAGCGAATTGAAAGCGAAATTTAAAGTTTAAAACGGCGCCAATAGTTAGTTAAACTACATTTTATAAATAGAAAGCTTAGTAAATGCTAAGAAAACAAAATTTTGCTCATTTTTATTAATAAAAACGAGCAAAATTTTGTTTTAAAAAAGCGTCCTCCTCTATTCCATTAAAGCAAAGGCTTTCGATAAATTAAAATCTGGGATATCGTCTAGTATGGCTTCATTTCTCAAGGTGGGAAAATTTTTCAGTTATCTATGGGTTTACAGGGCTCAGAGCTCAGAGCTCAGAGCTCAGTATTAATTTCAGGAGGACCTGACCATAGAATTCAAAAGTACAATTCAAAAAAGGTGAAAGTATGAAAAAAAATTAGAAAATGAGAATAGAAACTGAAAGAAACAAAAGTAAGTCAACAATCACCTATGACTGTAATATGAAAAGCTGCTTCATTTTTCCCTTCACTGTTTTTAGCGCTGCATGCGTATTGACCAGCATCGTCATAAGTCACTCGATTAATCGTGAGCATGTTCCTGGTATCAACTGACTTTCCATCTTTTGTCCAGTTCACCTCTGGTGTAGGAAAACCAATCACGAAGCATTGAATTTGAAGTGTTGAATTTAATTTGACAGACTTCTCTCGCCAAGAATTTATGACAGGAGGACCTTTTTAATTTTGAAAAGAAAAATAATAATTTATATAAAACTTGATCCCCATCCCCTCCCCCTCTACTTCTTTTTAATCGTCGTTTACAATCTTAGTGCAACTGTCTTTCTCTCCCCAGCTCTCCCCTACTGTAAAAATCAAAGCTTGCAACCATGATTTTCACCTAGTAAAAATACTTAGCACCCGCTCGCGAAAATCACGCCTGCTCTAAATGAAACTGTAATGATCTTTCTTTTTCTACAAAGGAAAAATGGCCTTTGTTGTTTCTGACAAAATAGAAATATAGCGTCTAAACTCCGGCAGAAAAAATAAAATGTTTTTAATTAAGTGCGAATCATGTTTTTTTTTAACAGAGAAAACGGGGGGTAAGTTTCCATGGGTCACGGCTCTTGGGTTTTATCAACTAAGTTGAAAATGTAAGATGGCCACTGTAAAGATTTTCTAAGCCAACGTTTCGACCGTTAGCGCTTCATCAGAGCTAATGCTCGAAACGTCAGCTTTGATACTTTTTACGGTGGCCAATCTAAATTACCAACCCTGTTGGTAAAACCAAAGTATATTAAATAAAGAGTTTGACGTTTAATTAAAGGACAGTTGAAGGATATCAGTGCAGCATTTTCTACCTACAAATGAATCCTTGACTTTCTCCTCATACATAAAACCACTTACATTTACAAGGCCGTGATTCCCGAGTTCTTGAGCAGTTAAATTCTAGAAGTAAGGTTATCCAAATAATCTTTTAAAAGTAATAAACGGTTGGAGATTAAGTCATCTTATTTCTTTTAAAGAAAAAATCCCTTGAAAATAACTGCTGAAGGCTCCTGCCTAATTATCATTACAATCTATACATAAGAGTTTATCCATTTGAATAAAAGTTTATAAATGCTGTATAGTTTTTTGAAGTTGTAAAGCAATGGCAAAAACCCGCCATTGCACCTGTGAGTCACAAATTCACCAAAACTCCCTCTTGTCACTTACCGACTCTTTCCCGGTACTGGTTGCAGTCTTTGCAGAGGTAACTCCAAGATGACCACGCCATACAACCTTTGAAAACAATAAGTTGTGCGCAAAGAATCATATGTCATATTATCACTCTACCTATGCTCTTTACTTCCTTTGCTGCCTTAATCTGCTGCTTGCCATAAAGGATACCAAAATACGTAATTATTATCGTCGATATCCCTAGTTTCTAATTTCCAAGAGGACTTCGAAGTAACATCTCCAAGTTAAAAAGATTGATGGCTTGAAGCTCATAAATCACCCAACTTACAGTTCCCTATTTATAAGCATCATTAGTGTTCTCTCAACATCTGTCAGGGATTTATCATGTTATAAGCCAAGGAGAGTGACATTATTTTACATTGCTCAAATGGATGACCGTGCAAAAATGTCAAAAGAAACAAACTGGGATTTAACGTTTTCAATTTTTAATTTTCAGCTTTACTGTAAAAGTTCCACTAGTATATGGCAGAAGCCTGAAACGTTGAAATTCAATTGTTGTAACAATTAAAAGTTTTACTTCTATGCAACATCTTTGCCCACACATCCTCTGATCAACAGAGAAGAGTATCTTGTGTGAATCCCTCTATTGGGATCCATTCGTTTGTTCAACCATTTTTATCAACCCTTTATCCTGCCTACTGATAAATGATAGTTCAAGCATGGCTACTTACAATCTGTCATATCAGTTAGGATGAGGATGTTAGGTGAACATGAAAAGAAAGATTCACATTCGGTGAGTAAGTAAGTGGCTAAATATAGCCTTGGAATACTTGACTAACACATCATAAGCTTAACAAACAAACCGAACTCGTCGCACTCACCCGCTTATGAATCCGGAAAGAACGCCGTGAAAGAGAAAAACAATTTTGAAAAGATGTTAATCCATTTATCTATTCATTTGTTTATTTGAACAAACCAGTTTGTTTGGTACGTCAATATGTTACATTGAAATCGATAACTTGTTAAATCAAACAAACAATCAGCCACATATGACTGTTATCTGATGATAATTATACAAATATCAATTATTACAGAACTTAGCTATTGATTTTATACTAATACTGTCCACATCGGTAAAGTCGTTTGGATAGCAACATTATAACATTAACAGCTATCACTAACTGTCACTGATATACACTTAGATAATTCTTTGCTATTTACGATTGTAATTTGCTGATCAGTAATCAGCCGGTGCAGAGAGTCAATAATGTATATTAAGCCACAGGAGAGTTATTTATTTATAGGAACGGATGATATTGATAGTTACCTTCCTCTTTGGCTAGACAGAAAAGACGAGATAAGAAAGGAGGAGCAGTTAATGATCTAAATAACATAGCTTAAGTTATGAAATAACAATTCATCGTAAAATTCTACCCCCCCCCCCCTTTTCCTAAGGAAAGGAATTAGGTTCCAGTACTTTCTCAACAAATGGAAAGCGAGTATTAACGCCTAAATTTACATTTCCCAGAGAAGGACGTGATGTTGGAAAAAGATTCTCCAGAAACTTAAGAGAAAATTATCAAGTATGGGTTGCATTTCTAAATTTCTGTTTAACCTCGTTCACGCCGGTTTCACGTTAAGGGTTTGACTGATTTTATGCGTGGTATGACCAGCCCTTGAATTACTAGTGTTAAACTTTGTTTTACTTCTGTTCTGCGTTTGTCAGGCCTTATAATGATCCTATGGTAGACGCCGTGAACTATTTTGTTTGCGGTCTTGGACGAGATTCAGTCGCGATCAGGAAGTAGAGAAAGTTAGCATTGCTAAATTGAATGTTCCTCGTCAGCTGTAACCAGCAGATCACAGGATGAGGGGCCAGTTATGGAAGTCTTTACTAATAAAATTGTACCGAAAGCACGAGTTGAGCTTAAAATTCAAAATAAAGCATAAAAGTAGACTTAAAACACAATGATAACATGGATGTCAGCGTAAATTTCATTGGTTGAAACTGTATTATTGTAAGAGAAAGCGATTTTCGATGGGGATTTCTGAAGTACTCCTTCATAACATCGGAGTTTTGCTACGCCTGCACTACAGCTTCTCAGCAAATTTGATTTCACATGCTCTCGTGTGTTTTCCAGTTCTGGATGCCAAATGTTTGCTTTGAACATGAGATTATTGAGGCTCCAATAATTTTTCGTTGTTCTGCTTCGCTGTGATGATAACCTAACTCTGTTTTTACAACACTTAATCGACATGCCCTCCGAAAAGAGTAAACAATTCATACGCGGACCGGTTGTAAATAGGATCTTAGGCACTAAAGGAAAATATAATTGTCTTGAGCATGATTATCAAGAATAAGAATTGCGCGAGATAAACTAAATTCAACTTACCAGCTGAGTGATTGCAGAAGTGGCATGTGAATAAAAGTTATAAAAGAAATAAAATTAAAACGTGCATCTGTTTCTCAAAAAATTCATTTTTTTATTGAGAAATGCTATGCACTTTTTCTTTCGTTTATCACCTGTACTTTAGTTAAATATGTTAACGTATACGCACTGTGGAGGTGCCATGCAAATAGATATGCTTTAAATGACAGAGAAACATGTACTTACGGCCTAATCGTTTTTCACAATTGCCAAGGCCAAGGAATAATAAAAAAATACATCAAGAACAGAAAAATAAATAAAATGAAAGTAATTAACTACCAAGAGCGTTGATATTCATTAATCAGTCGGCTAAGACTTCTGCTCAACAAATAGTTCTGATATGAAACCATTTTCATGATTATGACTTTAATTCTCATAATTAGTTTCAAGTAACTAACACCTCAATTTCACAGTCTACCACAAATAACATTAAATCTTTTCGTAAACTGAGCCACTGAATCAAAATCGAATCCTTATCTACTTATGGTTCACACTGAATAAATATTTCCACAAGAGCCTAATTCTAAACGGTTTCAACAAGTTTCCAACCATAACTTAGGAAGCAAGGCGAATATTAGAATGCCATGTATATTGATGATCATAATAATAATATTAATAAAACGAAAATTGTAGCTTTCATTATTACAAAAGTAAGCGACAGTGACACAAATATGTTACATGACTGTTACTGCAGTAGTGAAAAGACATGTGAAATCCGCCAAATAACTATAAAAAGAAAACATACTTACTATCTGTTTGCCCGTTAAGGTAGGAAATAAGAAAAAGAGATATGCTAGTTAGTGAGGCACATTTTTTATTGCCTACATTGTCCTTCAGTTTGGTATCGTGAAGTAAAAGCGTCTTTTTAATGGAACAGCCAGTAGTATGACTACGCGTCTTATTACACTTGCCACAACTGTTGGGTATTTCAAATGGTTACCATGTTGGCATTCAATGGGGAAGTCTGACCGTATAACAGTCTTTAACATGCTGTCACCCAGCAATTGTAAAAAAGACATTTTGCCAAAATATAACTCTTGGCCGCAATCAAAAATGATGATTGGGGCGAAAACTATACCGGTTCATTGTAGGTAAAGCGTTTCCTTTTACAAATCTACTCTTTCGCAAAAATGATGATTACTCTGAAGGGAGTCTAACACATGATGACTGTCGAATAGTACCTAGTTTGTTAGAAATGTAAAAATGAGGAAAGGTAAAGAAAAAGCTACTTACGACCTGGTATGTCAATGAGACGTTGGTGAACCCGATGGAAAAGAAGAGAAAATGAATCAACTGAAATTTACTATCAGTTTAAAGCCGTTGTGAGATACTGTGTACTAATTGACTGAGGGGAAGGGCCGGACGGAAAAGTACTTGGCTCGAGGTCATGACGTACGGACCGAGCATAGGTCCGAGTGCCACGATCGAAAGTCAACTATCTCCCATCCAACCCGACCTAACTCAGTCATTACGCATTTCATTGTATGACTTTTTAGTGTTGGAAATTTTGATTTTTTTTTTCTTAAATACCACGCGATAGACCGGCGCGCGCGGAATAACCACAAAAACTATTCTACAATTAATACTTTTCCTTTCTGTTTTCGAGTTAGAACAGGAAACTCACATTTCATCGGAAAACGTAGCATTTGTTTCCATTTGTACTCTCTGCTGTCACTCATTTTTAGCCACAAAAGCGGACAATGTTTTTCATTTTGATATTTTTTGCCCAAGTGCACTAGGGCCGGGCGGCTTTTTCCGGACCGGGAGCCCGTTTCTCGGGGTTCTGGTAACTTAACGGGCCCGTAAAGCTGTTCTGCTTTCCTTCAAGATGGTTTCAAAAGCTTAAAAGTTCTACAATAAAACTATTAGCTAAAGAAACAAAATGGAATACTTAGGTTGCCAGGCTGCTTCTCTCTTCCTAAAATTTTGATTTTAAAGTATTGCCTCGAGCCCGTTAAGTTACCAGGCATTTCGAGAAACGGGCGCCGGCTCACATCAACCCGTCCGGCCCTCCATACGTCAGCTTTTCTATGGAATTGCGCGAGGGGGGGCCTGGCGGGCCATATGCTAAAATCGATTAATGCGAATTAATTTATGCCTTTGAGCATACTTTCGGACATCAAGAGATTGTAATCTTGCAGACACAAGAGGTTATAAGCTGGACACAAGATATAATAATTGGTTTTATAATCGCATGCGGACACCAACAAATGAACCACTTTGAGGTATGCGAAAACGATTGATGTTCTATAATAAAATAATAAAGTGATACTGCTTTCGCTGCCAAAAAAGGAAACAAAAGATAACAACAAATACTAACTAACTTTTAAAAGAAAACGAACTTAATATTTGATATACCTCGCAAAGGCAAGAGAGTCAAAGCATTTTGAATTGAACTGAATAAAAGAAAAGGGCTTCGAGAAGGGTTGTTTAATTTTCACTTTTTTCGACGTTTTGCTTAATAATATGATCTACGTATGAACTAAAATAATTTCTTACCCGCTAAATTGTCCACAAGCCATGATTTTACAGAGGAAAGAGCAACAGCAATAGAAATAAATTGTTAGCTCAATATAAGGGTTTCATACAAAATAATAATGTTAAGGCAACAAATTGATACTTTCAGATACTTGATATGGTGAAAGAAAACAAAATTCTATCAATTATAGAATTTTGTTTCCTTTCACCATATTTTATGACCTGGTTTATGAGTTGCTTAGAGATTCAACGTACCGAAAAGCCAATGATCGCAAAGGGAAAAAGGCAAATACCACTACACAATGAAACTTTCCTACGTGAGTGATTTTCTACTCTTCTAACTAAAAGATTGAACATGCTGTGCGTAGGTTGTTTAATTCACCCTGAAATGCTCTAAGCAAAAATATGCTAAGCAAACTATAAATTCTAGATAAGGTGAACTGTTATTGGATTTTCACATACTAAACTATCATCAGACTGTGAAATTTTCTGCGCGAGCAGAATCTAACACTCAAGTTTCAAATTAAAAAAATTCAGTAACGGTTCGAACTGCGCTTTCTTTTACTGATCACGAGAAGAAACTATACGTCTTAAGCACCCCAAATTTCAACTCACTGAAAAGAATATCTGAACTGGTCAGAAAATGTCGCACAGTTTTTTTTTCGCAAAAATTTACCATTATCTTTATTAATGACGAGATAAAACTATTAGACAACGAAAACGTTACTTACTCCCTGATTTGACAAGTGAGGGCCAGTGCATCAGATTAAAAAGAAAATGAAGAGAATCAATTTAGAAAGTAAACTAATAGACAACTCAATTATCAGTTACGAACAGGCACGCAAATCCCCTGCCTTATTTCATTTGTTGAGCGGTGTCAATCTTGATATTCCACTTGTTTCGATCAAGTTAAATGTAATAGAAACAATAAACACCGATTTACTTAGACATTAACCATTATCTTTACTAATGACAAGAGAAAATTATTTCTCAACGAAAACGTTACTTACACCCTGATTTGACAAGTGAGGGCCAATGCATCAGATTAAAAAGAAAATGAAGAGAATCAATTTAGAAAGTAAACTAATAGACAACTCAATTATCAGTTACGAACAGGCAAGCAAATCCCCTGCCTCATTTCACTTGTTGAGCGGTGTCAATCTTGATATTCCACTTGTTTCGATCAAGTTAAATGTAATAGAAACAATAAACACCGATTTACTTAGACATTAACCATTATCTTTACTAATGACAAGAGAAAATTATTTCTCAACGAAAACGTTACTTACACCCTGATTTGATAAGTGAGGGCCAATGCATCAGATTAAAAAGAAAATGAAGAGAATCAATTTAGAAAGTAAACACTCTAAAGCAAAAACTACAATTAGTTTATAACATAGAATTGTCAAATGCAACACGAAGAAAATATATTTTACTATTTATGTGTTTTGTATCACAACGTGCACGATAATAATTGGAAAGTGGTAGCCCCAATGAAATAAAAAAGAAAAAGAAACGAAAGACGGAAACCAAAAAAGCGAAACAACGGCATCAGCACCAGGTCAGAGCGCGGACCTCTTGAGCCTGGAGATCTGAATACTTCCACTTTAACGGAACAATTTACAACACATAGTCGCAATGACAACATCAAGAGTAAAAAAAAACAATAGTTGTTCATCTAAACGGTGCTTTCACTCCGATGACAAACCGTGAGTTATGGTATCTTCGTTCACACGAAACAGAAAAGAGATATACAAATCTTTAAAAAAACAGTGAGATATACGAAGCATCTAAAGACTGGACCTAAACTCGACTTGGAATTTTTAAATAACACTATGTCAAAAGCAAAGACAAGAAAGTTGGAACTTACCTTGTAGTGTGTCCATCATATTCATGGTTGTACAGGAATGAGAAAGGAAAGAATAACTACATAGAAAAACAGCAAAATAACTGAAACGGAATTCCTACTAATGTATTCAAAATTCAGGATAAAGGGAAAATAAAATCTTCTTGGATATGTAAGACTGTACCACCCACCTCAAGAAATAAAAGAGAAACATAACAAACTGTCGAGTTAAAATAACTAAGTTTATACGAAACAGAAAAAAGATGTACAGATCAATATACAGATCAATAATAACTTTAAGATATACAAATCATCTAAAGACCGGACCTAAGTAAATTCGACTTTGAATTTATAGCGACACTATGTCAAAAGCGAAGAAAAGAACATTGGAACTTACTTCCTGATGTGTCCATCATATTCATGGTTGTACAGGAGTGAGAAAAGAAAGAATATATCAATATATCAACAACGAACTAAATAAGACGGAATTCCTACTAATTTATTCAAAATCCGAGAAAAAGGAAGAATGAAATCTTCAGTGGATACATAAGACTGTACCACCCACTTCGAGAAATAAAAGAGAAACATGACGAACAGTCGAGTTATGGTATCTTCGTTCACACGAAACAGAAAGGAGATATAAAAATCTTTAAAAACAGTAAGATATACAAAGCATTTAAGGACTGGACTTAAACTCGACTTTGAATTTTCAGTAACACTATGTCAAAAGCAAAGACAAGAAACTTGGAAGTTACCTCCTGGTGCGTCCATCATATTCATGGTTGTACAGGAATGAGAAAAAAAATAGATAAATAGAAAAACAGCAAACTAACTGAAGCGGAATTCCTACTAATTTTTTCAATATCCGAGAAAAAGCGAGAATGAAATCTTCTTGAACGCATAAGACTGTACCACCCACCTCGAGAAATAAAAGCGAAACACGACGAACCGTCGAGTTCAAATAACTTAGTTTGTACAAAGCATCTAAAGACTGGACATCAGCTTCACTTCGAAATTATATTAACACTGCTAAAGATTGGCACTTACCCTCTCCTAATCATTCCATCATTTACATGAAAGTACAAGAAAGAAAACAAAAAAGAATGAATGAATAAACAAAACAACAACAACATCAAAAACTTAGGCAGAAATAATTCCTTCTAATATTTTTTCAAATTACGAGCAAAAGGGAGAATAAAATCGCCTTGGATGCTTAGACTGTGCCACCTACTTCGAGAAAAAAAAATAGAAAAATGACGAATATCAAGTTTTGCCAACTTTGCATACACAAAAATGAAAAACAACTCCTTGGCATTTAATTCAACTCATTGGATTCATCACGAAGGGCTCAACGTAATTTTATTGCTGAAAAGGCTAAAATGCATTGGAGTCAGTCAAACTGATATTGAACATTGACTTCACCTAGACAAAGAAATTATTTATTATTAAAAAGATCAACTGAATCAATTCTATATCCCAAACCCGTCCTACTCCCACACCAAGCGTGGAGTCAAATTGTGCTGCTTACTGGAGAACGCTTGTAATCGAGTAGTGAGCCGGACTTCTCAGACGGAGAGACTCAAAAGTAATGGAAAAAGTGAAATGCTTTATCTACTTACGTGCTGTAGTCCAACGCAGATTTCAAAGGAGAAAAAAGATGAAAAGAAATATTTTGACGAAGTTACTTTCTGCTTAAAAATACTGTTTATTTTATTGCTTGCTTAATATTTTCGCCTGATTCGGAACCATAACAATAAGACAGACACTAACAAATATGATATGCAGTGAGGATCGTAAATTTTTACTGTTGCTAAAGAAAACGAATCCATAATTTAACCGTTATCAAAAAGCCAACATAAAAAAATTGTGGTCATTTGATTAATTTTAGCCCACCAAAAAATTTTCAGCTGCCAAGGGGCACCTTTTGGTTTTATCATTGTGCAAATTGAAACAATTTCGATATTTTGTGACATGCTGAGTACACTTACAACCATCAAGAGAAAGTTATCATTATCGAGTAGTCCTTAGGGATAATCTAAAACGTATTTATCAACATGGCAAGCATTCAGACGAGCTGTAGGAAGAAATATTTTTCAAGGAGGCTAATTAGTGCAAAAGAGGTACTAAAATTACTAAATGAAGAAAATCAACGAGATAAACTAAGTGAAGGACTCCACCAGGCAAATCATTTTGATGAAATTGACCTTAAAGTGCCTAGGACACGAATTTTTTTATTTCCTGGTTGATAGCTGTTTAAAATAATTACCGCCTAGTAAGTTCTCCTTGAACGGTTTTTTTGCGCATTGGAGGTACCATTTGGCGGTCAAAAAGTGTCTCCATTAAGCGCGCTGCCAAAACGTTTATGCCACATATCACAGCTGCGACGTAGAAAACTGTAAAGACACGTCGGCAACTATGGTGGAGGAAGGAGAAATCTAGAAGAAAGGGCGAACGTACTGCGCGGCTGGAGCACCAAATGATGTTAGCTACAATAACAATACACATACAGTGGGTATTTCTATACTATACTTTCCAAAGGATGCAGCTGTAAGGCCAAAATGGACGCGTTTCGATCTTCGATCGCCGATCCGTACCGGCTTCGAAGACGGTTGTTACGACACATATCACTGGTCAAATCACAGGAAGATAACCAATGAATTCAGCTAAAGAGAGCACTGATTAAGGGGCCTGTTCCCACACCGTACACGATTAAGCATTCTTTTCGGCTGACATTTCGCGAGCGGAGAACGGTGAGCTCCTTAATGTTGTTTATTTCACGCGCTTGAGATGTACTCATACTCCTTGTCTTTCCACATGACTACATTTGCGCTTTCTTTATCATATGAAAACCCTACCAATTGCAGTTTCCATCGTATCTCAATAACAGAAATATATTATTTGTAATAAAGGTCAAGCTCTTTCCTGAGCTAACCGTTATCCTGTTGCCTGAACGGTGCGAAAGCTCTAGCAGATACTGGCATAAACACAAGCTCGAAGGGGCCGTGTATTCTCCTAACCTAGGTTTCCAAAAATCTATTCCACGAGCCATCAATTCCCCCCTGCCCTCAAAAAAGGAAATTCTCAACAGTAGCAATTCCATTGAGATAATAGCACTGCAACAAAATAAATAAAGAAAAACAAATATTATTGAATTAAATGGTAGCGAATCCCAGTGCTGTGTGAAAGTCGATGCATACGAAATTTACAACTTACACTGATGTCAATTATTTTCCATCGAGCGAAATGGATCATATGGCAATGCTGCACTTAAACTAAAGAAGTTTTCTCCATTGAAATCCCTTTTTGAGATGAACTTGAATCAGATGACTCTAAACGCACTCGTTTTCCATTTGACCGGCTCGACAACGATCGCCTCTGCCTTTGCAATGTACGAGGAAAGGAGTAACTTGCTGTGAGACTGCCCGGTGACTTCTTGGCGAAAAATCATCGTGCTTCACGATACAGCTGATTCTTTCGTCAAAAGTTAGCTTTTGGTTAGCTAAGGGAATTACTCCACGGGAACGAAACCCTATAGCACCGACCAAGGGGAACCTTCGCAGCACTTAATTCGAAGAAATAAAATTTGAGGCAACAGGAACGAACAAAGATAGCCATTCTTTCCATAGATTTCGCCATAAGAAACAAAACACAAAAGCAACAAACTAAACACTGAATAACGGGATTTTTTGGTCTAATCTTGACTTGAACACCACAGGCGAGAAACCGTCTTTGTCAGTCTTCATCGAAATCTGCGTTTGATGCACGCGGTTCTCCTTGGTAGAGCTGAACCGTTGTCGCAACGTCCATTTCTTCTTTATTACTTGAGTGCGATGTATCACAACTCTCGGTAGAGCTTCCTGAAGGTAGGTAGACAGCTATCGAACATTACTTAAAGAGTATTTCAACGCTCACCGATACAAAATTACAAGAGATGTGAGAGTGTAAGTGTCAACGGAGAGTTTTTACAGTTTTCTACGTCATCACCCGCTAATTCGTTACCACGGGATACTTTTAAGCCAAAATAAGAGCACTTTAGGGCCCGAAAAAACTGAGTTTTAAGTTTTCCGAAATTTCTCTTCTAATCGGGATTGGTTTATACATATGATAAGCTAAATATTTACGCAAAACAATTTCGTGCATTTCAAGGATAATCTAAATACCTTTAGCGTCCTATTTAGTGCTTACGAATTTTTAAGGAATTACAGTGCTCGCATTAAAAATTGTATTATTCCCTGATGTCCAGATGGCCGAGAGTGTATCTAGAATAATCATTATGTGAAATATTGAAATACGTATATTTTTTGCGGAATGCCAGAAATTAAAACCAGTGATAATTTACACAACTTAGATTAGTATTAGGGAGGGGGATATTCTGATCCCATTTCCAAACAGTTTACTTTAATACCATTTCCACCCCGTATTTTTTCAATTCAGGTGACACAGTTCTTATCTGTCTCTCTCTTAACCTCTAAAAAGGAGGTTACCCCACTAGACGCATTTGTGCGTGTACTCAGGCGCTCGTAACGGGGAGTTATGATCACTATCATCACACAATTTTACACTAATCAAAATTATACCAAAATTCTCGAACGTAATTGGTTATCACCAGACCGATTAGAGCACTAATAGGACAGTGTACGTGTCATGCCTGTAATTGGACAGTGTAATAGGACAGTAGATACGTTGTGCCTGTGTAAGTGGACAGTAAGCGATGTTGTCGCGCATTTCGCCGAGTTAATAGTTGTTTTTTTAATGAAAATGTATAACTGATGTCTATTTTCCTTCTCAAGTTTTGTCGTAGTCCTGGTTAATTGATTACAGGACCTCAAGTCGTCCAATTCTATCTGTAATCATACTCGTAATTAACAAATGCAACTCCCGCTGCGCGGTCGTCCGATTGTTATAATCACTTGTATGGTTACAGACCGAATTGAACTCTACTCAGTCCTATTACCATCATTTATTGCACATGTATAAATTGCATAAGGCAAGTGAAAAACGTGTGGAAGGTATTTGGAAGAGTTATCCCTTTTACACAGCACAGTAATTTCACACGTTACTCAAGTAGTTCTTGAACCCTTAATGTGAAATTCTTGCACTCACGCTTGTTCCTTAATGTTCTTGACAGCGATTTGTAAATGAACCGACCCTATCACGGAGCGCCTGAGTAAAAAGTGTTATCGATAAAAGCTCGTTTTGATAATGAACGTTAAACCACTTACCAACTTGATATGTCCAGTAAGATTGAGGGAGAAAAAGGAAAGAAAAGAACCAGAATTAGTGTTTCAAGGTTACAGCTTACTTTAGAACATTTTTGACATGTACGTTAGTCAGAATGTCTGTGATACGCGTAAATAATTAAAATGGTGGGTACTTACAGCCTGGAGATTAATTTCATTTTGGAAAATAGAGAGAAATAATGATAGAAGAAAATATTGTTAGTATTGAATGCAAAAGCTTATGAGCTAATACATTTTTCTAACTACCGCTTTATCTAAATTTTAACGAATGAAAGTTTCTTGTGCACCATTTAGAACAACACGGCCTATTCTTAGAGTTACCTAATTTCCCGCATTTCAGAAATTCGCTTCGTTGTTTTAATAAAGCTGCCAATAGTTTCATTGATTGGGATACAAATTTAAGTGATAAGAGCCATTTGTAGGTATTACTACTCTATTGTTAATCATAACATAGCCTAATGACTTATCAGTGAAACATTGCATAGTGATTAACTAAAACCTTTATTTAAAGACTTCATTGTAAAGAATTCCTTGATATGTTTGCAATTTTCTTTTGCTCAACTAAATGTAACATCACAAGTGAAAAACGGTACAGAAAGTCAATGAAATTCAATTTTATATCTATACATTCAAATTTCTGAAAACATGGCTCGGAGGAAAATAAATTTAGTTGGATTGAGCTCAACTTACAGCAAGACCAAGTATGAAATAAAACTAAGTATAACAATAAATGGGTTCTTTCACACTGATAAGTTTGTGTAGCGTCAGGTTCTTCAAATCAAGTAATTAAAATGTATATATCCAAGTTGAACTCTAAGAACATACTAACCAAATGCCTATTTTAGATAAAATTGAATTGGAGCTGAACAGCAAGATCAACGAGTGGATAAACGTACGTAACACAATAAATAGATACTTACAATCTGTTGAGCATCAGGTGAAATGAAAGAAAAGATTCAAAAGTAAATTAATGCTCTCTTGCTTTATTGCGAGTCTTGCTCGTTTTTTTTTGTTTTTTTTTTATTTTACAGTGTTTACACTCAACTAATTATCTCCTTCATTTGGTACTAAGGTGTAATACACCTGCTCCTTAAAAGATCAAAATTATGAAATAAACCGTTAGCTATTTTCTTATTTCTAAAGTGAGAAAGGACCTATAGGTTTGTTTGTTTGTTTGTATGTTTTCTTTCTTAGGAGGCGGGGGGGAGGGGGGGAGAGGGGAAACATTTAAGTAGCGATCTCTGTAAGAGCGGTCTAAGACCTCAAACTTTGCCCATTAAAACCTTGAATTGAACTGAACAGCAAGATCGATGAATGGATAATTTTTTTTTTCACAATTATGATCCTCAATTAGTTGTCTAAATAATCTCCAAATCTAAATGAGTGAACATATCACTTTTCGTGAGGGAACCAGGAAAGCTGCGTTACGATCTAGTTTTTACCATCCGTCGTGATGTGAAGAAAGACAAGAAAGAGAAAACCATGAACCCTTAGTTGCATTGAGAAAGCCTGGATCTGCAGAACAGGCGCAATTTTTCAGCGTTTTGCGGCCAAACGGAGGCAAGCGCGAAGCGAGCGCGAGCGTGAGTCATGCGCGAGAGGAGGAGTGCAAAATATAAAAAACACGACAAAACACCTGTACCCCTATGCACACCAAGATAGAAAAACCACGAAAACATTTTGAGAATAGTGAGTAGCTAGGGACTCTGAGGTTATGATTAGAATTACAATACTTTAAAAAATGTCAGAATCATTGAAAAAAAAGGAATCCGGTCTCAGTGCCCTTTTCCTTTTTTTTTAATAACAAAATGAAACACCCTCATGTAAAATGTAGCTTATTGTTTCTTATTGTTCTTTCTTCCAAGCTAGCTCCAACAAAATTACTCAGCTGCCAGAAAGTTATGTGACAAGTGACAAACACAACGTAAGATTAATCTAATTTTAATCTAATTTTTATTACATATCAGTTTAAAAAAAAAATGATAAGTAAAAAACTAGCTTCGAGAAAAGCCTCCTTATTTGAATCTTGATGTCTATTTAAAAGAAACGTTTGTTTTTACCATCCGTTTTGATATGAAGAAAGACAAGAAATAGGAAACCACGAACCCTTAGTTTCATTGAGGAGGCCTGGATCTGCAGAACAGGCGCACTTTTTTAGCATTTTTCGGTCAAACGGAGGCAAGCGCGAAGCGGGCGCGAGAGCGAGCCACGCGCGAGAGGAGGAGTGAAAAATACAATTACGAAAACACACCTGTACCCCTATGCACACCAAGATAGAAAAATCACCAAAAACATTTTGAGAATAGTGAATAGCTAGGGAGGTTATGATTAGCATTAAAATATTTAAAAAAATGTCAGAATCATTGAAAAAAAAAGAAATCCGGTCTCAGGGCCCTTTCCCTTTTTTTAATAACAAAATGGAACACCCTCCTGTAAAATGTAGCTTATTATTTCTTATTGTTCTTGTAACTTCCAAGCTAGCTCCAACAAAATTACTCGGCTGCCCGAAAGTTATGTGACAAGTGACGAACACAACGTAAGATTAATCTAATTTGAATGAGATATCATTTTAAAAAAAATGATAAGTATTCAAATTAGATTTTATGCAAATACCAGTCAAAGGCCTATTTTAAAAGAAATAAGATTGATCTTAAACAACAAGATCAGGGAATGGATAAACATACGTAGCACAATAAGTAGATACTTACAGTCTGTTGAGCATCAGATGAGATGAAGGAAAGAAAACAACAATTGTTCAGTAAAGTGTTGTTAACAATTTTAGCCTAGTAATCATTAACTTACATCCCCAGAAAAAAGCCCAGTAAGGCTGTTTTCGTTCCAATTCGGATTATTATCGGGCAATATTTTCCACAGCTTTTACTCTCGACTAACTTCGAGAAAAACCTCTTGATCTAAATGTTGATGTCGTCATAAAAAAAGTTTGTTTTGACCATTTGTTTTGATATGAAGAAAGACAAGAAAGGGGAAACCATGAACCCTTAGTTTCATTGAGGAGGCCTGGATCTGCAGAACAGGCGCAATTTTTCAGCGTTTTTCGGTCAAACGGAGGAAAGCGCGAAGCGGGCGCGAGAGCGAGTCACGCGCCAGAGGAGGAGTGAAAAAAAAAACCACGAAAACACACCTGTACCCCTATGCACACCAAGATAGAAAAACCACGAAAAACATTTTAAGAATAGTGAATAGCTTGGGAGGATATGATTGGAATTAAAATACTTTAAAAATGTCAGAATCATTGAAAAAAAAGGAATCCGGTCTCCTTTTCCTTTTCTTAATAACAAAATGGAACACCCTCCTGTAAAATGTAGCTTATTATTTCTTATTGTTCTTGTAACTTCCAAGCTAACTCCAACAAAATTACTCAGCTGCCCGAAAGTTATATGACAAGTGACAAACACAGCCGAAGATAAATCTAATTTTAATTACATATCAGTTTAAAAAAAAAAGATAAGTAATCAAATTGGATTTTATGCAAATACTAGTCAAAGGCCTATTTTAAAAGAAATAGGATTGATCTTAAACAACAAGATCAGGGAATGGATAAACATACGTAGCACAATAAGTAGATACTTACAGTCTGTTGAGCATCAGTTGACATGAAAGAAAGAAAACAACAATTGTTCAGTGAAGTGTTGTTAGTAATTTTAGCTTAGTAATCATTAACTTACATCCCCAGAGAAAAGGCCAATAAAGCTGTGTTCGTTCCAATTCGGATTATTATCAGGCAAGATTTTCCACAGCTTTTACTCTCGACTAACTCCGAGAAAAACCTCTTTATCTAAATGTTGATGTCGTTATAAAAAAAGTTTGTTTTGACCATTTATTTTGGTATGAAGAAAGACAAGAAAGAAGAAACCATGAACCCTTAGTTTCATTGAGGAGGCCTAGATCTGCAGAAAAGGCGAGATTTTTCAGCGTTTCTCGGTCAAACGGAGGCAAGCACGAAGCGAGCGCGAGGGCGAGTCACGCGCGAGAGGAGGAGTGAAAAAAAAGACAGGAAAAACATTTTGAGAATAAAGAATAGCTTGGGAGGTTATGATTGGAATTACTTTAAAAATGCCAGAATCATTGAAAAAAAGGAATCCGGTCTCAGGGCCCTTTTCCTTTTTTTAATAACAAAATGGAACACCCTCATGTAAAATGTAGCTTATTATTTCATATTGTTCTTGTAACTTCCAAGCTAGCTCCAACAAAATTACTCAGCTGCCCGAAAGTTATGTGACAAGTAACAAACACAACACAGATTAATCTAATTTTAATTACATATCAGTTTTAAAAAAAATGATAAGTAATCAAATTGGATTTTATGCAAATACTAGTCAAAGGCCTATTTTAAAAGAAATAGGATTGATCTTAAGCAACAAGATCAGGGAATGGATAAACATACGTAGCACAATAAATAGATACTTACCCCCTGTTGAGCATCAGTTGACATGAAAGAAAGAAAACAACAATTGTTCAGTGAAGTGTTGTTAATAACTTTAGCTTAGTAATCATTAACTTACATCCCCAAAGAAAAAGCCAGTAAAGCTGTGTTCGTTCCAATTCGGATTATTATCAGGCAAGATTTTCCACAGCTTTTACTCTCGACTAACTCCGAGAAAAACCTCCCTATCTGAATGTTGATGTCATTATAAAAAAAAGTATGTTTTTACCATTTGTTTTGGTATGAAGAAAAACAAGAAAGAAGAAACCATGAACCCGCTGTTTCATTGAGGAGGCCTGGATCTGCAGAACAGGCGCAATTTTTTCAGCGTTTTTCGGTCAAACGGAGGCAAGCGTGAAGCGACCATGAAGTGCGAGTCACGCTCGAGGAGGAGTGAAAAAAAAAATACACAAAAAACACCTGTAACCCGCAGAACAGGTGCAATGTTCTGCGTTTTTCCGACAAACAGAGGCAAGAAGGAAGCGAACACGAAGAGTGAGTCACGCACGGAAGGAGGAGTACAAAAAAAGGAAGGCAAAACCAGCTGTACCCTGTACCTACACCAATTTTTCAAGCTATTTTCCCCCAGACACCGGCGGAGACTACAACAAACATGGTTTTATGTCGAGGCAACATTTTCTCCAAAGAAATGACGGTTACAAGTAAACATATGTTTCTATGCGAGCGAAACCTATAAGAAGGTGATATATTTGAACGTAAATAAATCTTTACAGTTATTTTGGTGTTTCAAATGCGTATGTGGACAAGTTTTGTAAACCTAGTGCGTCCGCTACCTTCGGAGGATAAATCTCATAAATGACATTTATCCCATCCCATTGTTTACAGTTGTTGTTGCTTATTTTTTAAGTTCAATTCTGTTCGTATTCCCAATTTACTTCTCTATGTGCTTGTAAATACATCAGCGATGCATTACCTTTGCTTATCCTTTACAGTTGGCTTGTACGGAATTAAACAAAGAGCTTCTCGAATAGCTTCGTCCATAAAACATGATACGCTACGCTTTTGTTGAAAGATATTCGTTTATCACATGATATTCACTAATCAATTTGATAGGAACAGTGGAAGTGTGGGAAGTATTTTTTTTGCGCTCCTCCCTCGCGCTCACCTAACGCTTTTCTCCGTTCGCCGATGAGACGCAAAAAAATTACGCCGGTTCTCTAAGCAAGACAAGGTGTGGCGTGACATAGTCGGCAACAAGTTATCGATTAGAAAGATATTTTTAAATATTGAACTACCAAGTTAAAGATGGAAATGATTACGAAGCACGAAAATATAATCTCTTGTCATAAAATATTTTTTCGACGGTTGATGATCAAACTTTGGGCTGCTTGATGGCTGACAGTTAAACCTATTGAGACCCTTCAAAGCGGACGCTTTACCTGAATTGCACCCGAAACTCATCTAGAGACATGTATTGTAACTTTAATCATCATATGACCCGTATGGACCCGCGCACCCTTCTTTTATATGCAAGTACATCCTATCTAGGTTGAGACAAAAATTTCGAAATGTCGAACACTAAGTGGTAAAATGTTCATTGACTGAGTTTGGTCGGGCCGGACCGGATAATAAGCACTAGTATGACCTCGAGCCAAAAGTTTACCTGTCCGGCCCTTCCATCCAGTCGATAAGTACATTTTACGTAATTTTTTCCTCTTTCAAAGTTATGCTGTTTGCCAAAACACCAATAAAACTCACAACCAAAAACGGGATGCGCACGCTCCAAAAAATTAATCCGCATTTTAGGTACATTAGGTTTACCTTTCAGCAAAAAATCACCTATATTTTATTATGTTTAAATGGTCACGATGAACGATTAAATCAAATTGAATGAATAAAAAAAAGGAATAAAATTTTAGTTAACTTTTGTAAGCGGTCAAACCAAAAATGCCAAAGAGGGTTAATAAAAAATAATGGCTACTTACGGCCTTATTGTCACAAGGTCAGGTAAGATAATAAAAGAGAATAGAAAAAACAGTAAAATCATAAATCAGCAAATTGTGTCTAAATTAACAATCGTTTTAGTTCAACAGTTCACAATTCGAATAGATGATTAAAATCATACTCACATGCTGTATTGAGCAGTAACCAGGGGCAGAAAAGAAACAAAAAATGTTAGTTTAAGTGAGGAGAGTAATTTAAGAAAAGAATGCATTAATGTTAAAAACTAATCAACGAAACTAGGTTAAACACATGGGATAAGAACTCGTATTAGACTTTTGATGGTTTATTGGCTGGAGACTTAGAGGATGAATAACCAACAATTAAAGGTAACAATATGATAATATTTATGGGCAACTGTTTGATACGTGTCTTTCCGCTCGTTCATTGAGGGATAAAGTTGTTTGCCAGAAATTCGCTTTCGATCTTATACGCGGACTTGTCAACAATGGCATTTTTGCTGAATGGGAAGGAAGTTTGCAGTAATTGCCAGATTTTTATCTAATTTGCTCTTTTTCTCTTTAGAAGTTTCCTTAATGTCAGCATGAGGAAAATGCCAATTTAAAAAAATATTCTGGTCTACTGTCAATGTTGTATTTTGATCATCCCTTTCTACATCGATATTTCAATTATCTCAGTTTTCCGTCTCAGTTCACTTAAACTCAGTTCCCTGAAAGTTGTATTTAATGCATTATCTTCTGCTGACATTATCCTCTCTCTCCCCCCCCCCTCTCTCTCTCTCTCTCTCTCTCTCTCTCTCTCTCTCTCTCTCTCTCTCTCTCTCTCTCTCCCTTTCTCCCCTCTCTCTCTCCCCCCCCTCTCTCTCTCTCTCTCTCTCTAGACGAAAAGTGTGGCACTTTAGTCACCTTTTTTCTCCCTTGTTAGAACTTCTTCAAAATCTTGCCCTTTTCAATGAAACTCTAGGAGTTACAATAGCAGAGTACTGTGCATGTTTGTCCAGAGTTTTACGTTCACAACTTAAAATGCTTTTATCTTAGATGGCTTTTTACATCAAAAAAGGTACAAAAGTGCCAGTGATCGGGGTTTCGCAAACAAAAGAAGGGAACAATCCAATTTTATGTTGAATAAATAGATAGATGAGAGACTAATAAACGCTGGTATATTCCCCCGACCACCCCGCCAATTTTAAACAGGGTATTGAAGAGATTGGCAGAAAGTCGGGTGTAATAGTATAAACTTTCATCTACGTTCAAGTTTACCGTTTCGAAAAAGGCCTAAAGTTTACTCTTTGAACTTGAATGTTTTACTGCGGTCAAGGCATTTGAGGAAAAAGTCTGAAACGTTATTATGTTTGACCTTGTCTACTTAGCATTAAGTTCACCAAGTTACAGCTTTTCAGCTTGCGTTGTTTTGCAATTACAGTCGCTTGTTTGGAACCATGTCTTGTTGCGAAGCCGCGTTGCAAAAGTGCCACATTTGGTAACATTGAGCTAGGAATTGCGACAAAGGGAGAAATGACCTTGCACAGCGCCTGATTTCAAATCCTTTTGTACATAAACTCTCTTTGTATATATCTTGTTCTGCTAGTAATTCCAAGCTAGCAGCTTATAACCCATTCCTGCAGTTAGAGGTAAAACCTGCTCATCCTCCATACACATGCTTTTGGTGTTTCGACTGATTTTGTTGTCAATGGGAAGTTTTAAACACCATATTTTGTACTTGATAATATTAGAATTCTACTGACTTTATAGCATAATAAAATACCCAGTCATCCAATTTCCATGAGCTGGTATAAGAGTCCGGGAAATCGGCCGCTTATTTTTAGCGCCAAATATGCATATAAAGAAAGATGAGCAGGGGAAGTAAGGGGTTCAAACTTCAGTTAAGTTTGCTTGTTATAATAAAACAGGCAGTTATTCGGTTTTTAGCGAATGTTAAATAGTTAATGACCTCTAGGCATCTCTACTGCAGAAAAGCTCCGTTCCGTGATAAAATTCCTCACTTAAGAGAAAAATGCACGAATTAGTCAGCACACTCGCATGAATGTGCCGTAGTTAAAATGTTTGAGGTAATCTCACTGAATTTTTATTCCTTTGAAGACTGAAAATAATACAACTTGTGTCAGAGAGGCAAGGGCGGCAAGGAATTTTTCATCGAGCATAGAAAATTGCACAACGTCGTCAGAATTAAAAGAAGTCAGATGTTTTCAGCTTACCTATAGGTCTATTTATTTTGGCTGTTGCTTTTGCTCGTTTTTTGTTTCTTTTTACCGACAAAGTAATGACGTCGAGCTTAAAAAAAGAAGTTCAACTTTCTAATAACCATTTTTTTTGCGTGGATTTAAAACCTCAAATAATTCATTGAAGGCACCGTGGAATGTCTTGCACAACATCGCAAGAGCACAGTAATTCCCAAGGTGAATCAGTCGCTGTTGCATTGGATGATGGATTAATATCTGGGTTGAACACCATTTCCAGGTTATCTGAGTATGCTAGCCCATAAATAATAATAAAAATGATGGCTGCTTCCAAGACAACTAATGCTGCAGCTACAGCCACACACTGAAGCAATTTTTTTTACACCATGGGCAATTTTTGAAACATTTTAAGTACTGCATTGTAAGGGTAAGCGTTCTGCACGAAGGGGACACGCGATAGACACTATACGACTTGAAGGGGCTTTGTCAGGGATTTTAACAAATTTTTAAACAGCCAAATTATGTATTGGTGTCGTAGGAAACCTGAAAATAACTGCCATTTTTATTAACAATTGCTATATCAGAGCACTGAAACAGCTTACAACCGTCTTTGGCTGCGAATGGCTTGGATGGAAATGAATTACAACGTGAAAAATTTAGCCTAAACTTTTCAAGTTGTTTCCTCGGGCCATCAAAAAATCGAAATTAATAGTAGGGGTCTTATTTCTTTCCGCAAATTTATTTATTTTTTTATTATTTTTCTCTGGATGTTTTTCTGGGTTAAGTAGTCTATCAATAATTTCAGAGCAGTTTAGACCAACTATCCACAAAATTTCCGTGACGTAGCTCCTTTAATTATTCCCCTAATATTCCTCCCTTGCACCTCGACAGATTGAATCAAAAGCCAGAGAATCCGGCCATCTTAATGAACAAGCGAAAGGGCGGATCGAGAACACGAGAGGAGCCAAACTGAGAAATCGATCAGAAAGATGCCCAAAGAAGATTTACAGGGTGGCGGGGGTAGGATTTCAAGGCTAAGACGTTGAGGGGAAGAAAAGAGGGAGAAATTAAAAGCAGAAATAACAATGACATACAATCCGCGGCTAAAAACTAATGCTCCCGTTGACATGTAATATGCTGCGCTGCAAAATTAAAGACGTCAATCAAACAGGCGCGGGAAATAAAGAATGACTAAAATGAAAGCAAATAAAATATACGAACAACTGAATATGCTGCATGTTCAATTGAGACTGAGCCTGTCTGCCGAAGGCAGTGTTTTCAATAACGACTGAACGAAATAGCGTGAGTTAAATTGACGACTGATGACAATCAAACTAAAACGTTCCCCAACGTGAATCGTGAGGGCCTGAGGTAATTGGAACTAGGAAATTTGCTGGGCATTTTCTATCTGTAAGGGCGCAAGCAAATGCAATCGTGACAACATCTCCCAATAACAAAAAGAGACAGAGAATTTCTGGATTAATGGTCGTTTCTGGGAAACTGC